>NC_133647.1:135045736-135247440 GCF_009905375.1 Apium graveolens
TTCAGTTTTTGGGTCATATGAGGTAAGTATGGTATTAAAGTGGATCCTGTGAAGATTGAAGCTGTATCTAGATGGAGTAGCCGAAGACTCCGACGGAAGTTTAGAAGTTTTCTTGGATTAAAAGGTTATTACCAAAAATTTGTGAAGGACTTTTTAGGATTGCAACTCCATTGACCAAGTTGACCAGGAAAAACGATTTGTTTGGACTGAGAAATGTGAAGAAAGTTTCCAAGAATTGAAAAAAGGATTAGTGACAACACCTGTGTTAACATTACCGGATGACACAGGGAATTTCATGATCTACAGTGACGCCTCTCTGAAAGGATTAGGTTATGTGTAATGCAACATGATAAGGTTATTGCGTATCGCTCCAGGAAGTTAAAACCATGAGGCAGAAGTATCCCGTGCATGACTTGGAGTTGGCAGTGATAGTATTCGCGTTAAAGTTGTGGAAGCATTATTTATACGGAGAGAAGTATGACATCTATACGGATCATAAAAGCTTAAAGTATATATTCACCCATAGGATTTAAACATGAGACAACGAAGATGGTTGGAGTTGATCAAGGATATGATTGTTCCATCAACTATCACCCATGCAAAGCTAATGTGGTAGCAGATGCCTTAAGCAGGAAATAAATTAAATGAGATCAAAGTTTCTGAAGGACTCGCAAGGGAATTTGAAAAGCTGGAAATTGAAGTTTGAATGCCAGAAAGCAACAAAGAGCATTTATATGAGCTTACTTTTCAGCCAGAATTGATGGAAAGAATAGAAAGTGTTAAGAGGAAGTTATGAATAAAGGATTGGATGATTTGACTGGAGAAGAAGTTTTACTCAAAGGGATTACAAAGGTATGTTCAGATTTTCCTCGAGAGTATGGATCCCCAATGTAAGCGAATTGAAGAAAGAATTTTTGCTTCACAATTCTAGATTCTCTATCCACCCGGGAGTACCAAGATGTATCAAGACTAAAAGAAAAACTTATGGTGGCTAGGAATGAAGAAGGAGATTATGGATTAGGTCAGCAAATATCACGTGTGTCAGACAGTAAAAGTAGAACATCAAAGGCCCAGTGGATTATTGCAACCTTTGGAGATTCTATAGTGGAAATGGGAAGAGATTGCAATGGATTTTGTGGTAGGATTTCCAAGGACAAAGTTGAATCATGACGCTATTTGAGTAATCATCGACATATTAAACCAAGTCAGCACATTTCCTCCCTATCAATGAGAGATATTCTTTAGAAAAGTTGGGTAAATGTATTTGGATAAATAGTAACCAATCATTGAGTTCCCGTATCAATCGTATCAGACCGAGACCCCAGATTCAACTCTAGATTCTGTACCAAGTTCCAAGAGTGTTTAGGAACTAAGTTAAATATGAGCACTGCTTATCATCCTCAAACAGATGGCCAAACGTGAGAGAACGATTCAGACATAGAAGATATGTTAAGTGTTTGTACTTTGGATTTCAAGGGAAACTGGGATGGTCATCTAACCGTTGATTGAATGTTCTTATACAACAACTACCATGTAGCATCGGAATGCCACCCTATTAAGCCTTATATTGGACGTATGTTAGTGTTTATTGCCCTAGAAACAACACTATGGATTGTTTAGTTTAAGACATTAAGATTATAATGTTTATGTTCTACGATTGTTCTCTTTATCTTTATTAATTCTTAATTTACTGTAATATAAATGTTAGATTAATAAATGTCCTTGAATATGATATCCAATTCTATATCTCTAAGTACGTGACTTAGAAATGAGATTATAGATATTATCAATATTCCTAAAGGTCCCTAGTCGAGTATTATAAGGGACAGTAATAATGCATTAAGACCGGTGTGTTTGTTGACTGATGATCACATCTCATTGATCAATAGGCTAGTGATACTAAAGTCAAAGACACAGGCAGATGTACATGTACATGGTGCTGGACAGACCCATGTGAGATTCTACATGTCTGTTGTGTCCTAAGTAATTTCTCCAGTGATAATGATGTAATGGTCCTTAGACCGGAAAGTCATTATATTCTATAGGATGGAATTAATATACATTAATTCCATTAAAAGTATCCTTGACCGGGTAATGATAAAAGTGGACATTGGGTAATATTATGAATCGTATGAGAAATATGAATGATCTAAAAGGGATTTAACCCTCCTTATATAGGAGTGACACTTATTGGCCTCTTGTGTGAGCTAGACTACGAAATGCGTGGCCACGCTCAAATGTTGATTTGATATGATAGTCTACTCATTGATCAAGGAAATCTAGATTAAACATTGATGAGGATGACACATTACTGCCTCTAGTTTAATCTATAATATGTGGTTAAAGGATTATATGACATTGTACTTTATTCACGAAAGGTTTAATCGATCACCGATTCAATATTATTACTTGGGTAGCAATGATGTAATACTAGATACCGCTCATTGTTTAAGATTTAATTAGATTTAAAATTCGTTGCCTATGTATAATAACCTATAGGTCACACACTAAAGAATGCTTGAAGGATTGTTTTAATTTAAATTGGATTTAAATTAAATTAAAGTAATTTGAATTATTTATAATATTAATTAAGTTGACTTAATTAATAATATAAATAATGATATTCAAATTACTAATATAATCAGAAATTATTTGTTAAATAATTATGTTAGATATATTTGATAATGTCATGTGTAATATGATTTAGTGTTTAGTTTTCAGATCTTACCTAACAGGACAAATCAATACTTAACTGGAAATCAGCCTTATAATGAAGACAGAACTTAATCAGAACTTAAGTTATCAGAACTTAAGTTATCAGAAGATAATATCAGGACTTAAGATGACTTTCAGATAAGGCAGGCGGCTGATTGAAAGGAAAGAAGATCAAGACTAAGACAGAAAGAAATATGCATGAAGAAAGATTTCTATGAAGAATAGAATACTTGGAAGAAAAGATAACTAGTTGATATATTTTAGGAAGTAGAATTATATTCCATATCAATTAGAACATTATCTTGTAACTGTGTATTATATAAAGACAGGCATATGGTTTACACTAAAAGTGTTATCATTATCGAAGTTATTATTCTTTGTAACCCTAGCAGCTCTCGTGATAATTTGTTCATCACTGAGAGAGGAAAGATCCATATTGTAACAGAGTTTATTGTGTTGAATAAAATCTGTTTTCTGTTACTTGAGTTCTTATATTCGATTTGATTGTGCTAAATACTGTATTCAACCCCCTTCTACAGTGTGTGTGACCTAACAAGTGGTATCGGAGCTATCTGTTAACACACAAACAGTTTAAGATCCAAAAACAATCATGTCTGAAGAAGAAACTCCAACCAAGCCCACCAAAACTGAAGAACCTCCAAAAACCACAACCCATAGTCGATATGAGACTATAAGAGTTCCCATGTTGAAACCTTCTGAGTATTCCACATGGAAAGTGAAGATTGCTATGTTTCTGGAAGCTACAGATCCATAATATCTCGACAGGATTAATGAATGACCACATATGCCAACCAAACTCTCTGTGGAAGTTGTAGGTCAGCCAACAAAGTCTGTACCAAAGGAGAAAAGTAATTACACTGCTGAAGATATCTCATCGATTGCGAAGGATGCAAAGGTAAGACACTTTCTGCATAGTACCATTGATAATGTCATGTCAAACAGGGTAATTCAATGCAAGACTGCAAAAGAGATATGAGATGCTTTGGAAACAAGGTGTCAGGGAACTGATTCAATCAAGAAGAATAGGAAGACTATACTCACTCAACAGTATGAGCACTTTGACTCAAAGCCTGATGAGTCATTAACTGATTTATATGACAGATTTGTCAAACTCTTGAATGATTTGTCACTAGTTGACAAAGAGTATGATATTGAAGATTCAAATCTTAAATTCCTGTTAGCTCTTCCTGAAAGATGGGATTTGAAGGCCACAATAATAAGAGACAACTATAATCTTGACGAAACAACTCTTGATGAAATTTATGGGATGCTCAAGACTCATGAACTTGAGATGGAACAAAGAAGCAAGAGAAATGGAAGAAAGTCAAGGACAGTTGCTTTTGTGGCTGAGGAGGAAAGTCCCAAAGTTGTTGCCTCAAAGAAAGGCAAGGGCAATGCTCTCATCATAAAGTCTAATACTGAGTCATCAAGTTCTGATAGTGATGACGACTCAGAAACTGAAAGTATACCTGAGATGGACCCTGATGAGGAGACGATGAAGCTGTGTGCTCTTATGGTGAAGGGAATCACAAAGATTGCATAGAGGAAATTCAGGAGAGGAAAGAAGTTTTCCAGGAAAGGTGCTTTCCAGGAAAGGTGCAAGTTCTGATAAGAAAGGTTTCAGAAAATCTGAAGGCAAAGGAGGAAAGTCTGACAGAGGAGATTACTCAAATGTTAAATGCTACAACTGTGGTGAGAAAGGCCACATATCTCCTGATTGCAGAAAAAGGAAAAGTGACAAAGGCAAGGCTCTTGTCACAAAGAAGAAAAGCTGGTCAGATGCTTCCGATTCTGAGGATGAGGAAAACTATGCCTTGATGGCAAATGCTGATAGCAGTTCTGATACTGCTGACTTAAAGGTACCTCAAACTACTTATGCCTTTCATACTGATGATATTACTGAGTTGAGAAGATATCTTTAAGACCATGTTCATTAGTTATAAAGATCAAACTTTAAAATGTGAAAGATTAACTTCTGAAAATCTTGCTTATAAAAAGAGGAATGCTTATTTAGAAAAAGAGTTAGTCATGTTCCATCAAACTCAGAAAGATAGAGATGATGCCTTTTATGTTAGGGATGAAGTGCTAAAAATGAATGAATCTCTAAAAACTGAGTTAGAAATTGGAAAGAGGGCTTCAGATATGGAGATGATAACATTACTAAGGAAACTGTAGAAACTGAGCCTATAGTTGTTAAACAAAAACCAAAGGTAAATCATGTTAAGTTTGTAACTACAAAGTCTGATATTGAGAAATCAGAAGTTAAAGAGAAAGTAACTTCTGACAAACCTAAACAGGATAAGTCAACTGAAGTTAACATAGGCTTAATGACAAAGAAGCAGATTAAGCATAAGCTGAAAGCTGTTAAGATGTAAACAGGGTAAAGCCACCTAGGAAAAAATAGGAATGGAAAGAAAGGTGTGAACAAAAGTAACAATTATAAGCCTGTTCCTAATGCTCCTAGAAAACATGTCATAACTGTGGAAACTCTAACCATCTGGCTTCTTTTTGCAGGAAGAATAAAAACATAAACTCCTTACCTTCAAAATTAGGAGTTAAGAGTCAGTCTGTTGGTTATAAGCCACAAAATCCTTGTTTTCATTGTGGTAGTTTATGGCATTTCATTTATACTTGTAAGGAATATCATAGTTTGTACTATGATTATTATCAAATAAAACCTTATGTAAAGAAAGTTAGCATTATTCCTTCTAGTGTAAGTTCTGACGCAAAGTCTGATATTGCAAATTCTGACAAGAAAATTGTTAACATAAACTCTGATGCTAAATCCGCTGCAAATGTTAACAAACTTAAAAAGGCCAAAGGATCCAAGCAAGTCTGGGTCCTTAAAACTAATCATTAGTGGTCTTTGTGATTGCAGGGCAACAGGAAGAACATCCTAGTTCTGGACAGTGGATGTTCAGGAAATATGACTGGAAATAAAGCCCTGTTATCAGACTTTGTGGAGAAAGCTGACCCAGGTGTTTCTTATGGAGATGGCAACATTGGAAAAACTCTGGGATATGGCAATATCAATCTTGGGAATGTCATCATTGAAAAAGTAGCTCTGTTCTCAGGACTTAAACATAATCTGCTCAGT
The DNA here is from genome assembly GCF_009905375.1 of Apium graveolens. Taxonomy (NCBI): domain Eukaryota; kingdom Viridiplantae; phylum Streptophyta; class Magnoliopsida; order Apiales; family Apiaceae; genus Apium; species Apium graveolens. The sequence continues at coordinate 135,051,570 of NC_133647.1, forward strand.
GTGAGTCAAATATGTGACAGAGGTTATCATGTGGATTTCTTTGAAGAACACTGTGAAGTTGTAAGCAAATCTACAGGCAAAGTTGTTCTAAAAGGATACATGCATGGTAACATTTATGAAGCCAAGCTTTCAACAAGTACTGATGGTTCTGCAATCTGTCTGTTAAGTAGAGCATCAATTGAAGAAAGCTGGTATTGGCACAAGAAACTCTCTCATTTAAATCTTAACAATATAAATGAACTAGTCAAGAAAGATCTTGTGAGAGGACTACCAAAATCAGTATTTGCTCCTGATGGCCTTTGTGATTCATGTCAGAAGGCAAAACAAAGAAAATCTTCATTCAAGAGCAAGACTGAATCATCAATTCTTGAGCCTTATCACCTACTACATGTTGATCTATTTGGTCCAGTTAATGTCATGTCTATTGCAAAGAAGAAATATGCTATGGTCATAGTAGATGAGTTCACCGGATACACATGGGTGTATTTCTTGCACACAAAAAGTGAAATGTATCTATCTTGATTGATTATGTCAAGCAACTGGATAAATTGGTCAAAGATTCTGTGAAGATCATAAGAAGTGATAATGGCACTGAGTTCAAGAATTTGATCATGGAAGAGTTCTGCAAAGACCATGGAATAAAGCAGGAATTTTCTGCTCTTGGAACTCCACAGCAAAATGGAGTTGTTGAAAGAAAGAATAGAACCCTTATTGAAGCTGCACGAACTATGCTTGATGAAGCAAAGTTACCAACCTACTTTTGGGCTGAAGCTGTGCAGACTGCTTGTTTTACTCAGAATGCAACACTTATCAACAAGCTTGGAAAAACACCATATGAGATGGTGAAGAAAAAGAAGTCAAATCTGAAGTATTTTCATGTATTTGGATGAAAGTGTTTTGTTCTAAAGACTCATCCCGAACAGCTATCCAAATTTGATCTAAAAGCCGATGAAGGAATTTTTGTTGGATATCCACTTTCCATAAATGCCTTAAGAGTCTACAATTTAAGAACAAGGGTTGTCATGGAATCTATCAATATCTCTTTTGATGACAAGAAGATTACTGGACTTGAAGATTTCTATGATCATGATCAACTGAGATTCGAAAATGAAGTTTTAAATTCTGATTCTGTAAATCCTGACAGTCTAAATCCTGATATTGCAAACTCTGATGGATTAAACTCTGATGTTTTTGAAACTGTGGTGACTATGCCTAAGGAAGATGCACCTGTGCAGGGGGAGCATACTAAAGATACAACCACATCTCAAGAAGCATCAGAATCTACAACAGGCTCTTCAAGTTCTGATTCGTCAAGTTCTGATGGGCCAAGTTCTGATAATTCTGTAAACTCATGTTCTGATATTTCTGGAAACTCAAATTCTGAAGGATCCAACTCAGAGAGCATAATTTCAGGGGGAGCATCAGAAAATGTTGATGGAGACAACATGGATCTTGGGGGAGCATCCAGTTCTAGAGATAACCTTTCATCTGCAAGGAAGTGGACTAAAGCACATACACCTGGCTTAATTATTGGAAATCCTGATGCAGGTGTCAGAACTAGAACAGCTACATCAAATGAATGTCTCTATCATTCTTTTCTTTCTCAGACTGAACCAAAGAAAGTGGAAGAAGCTCTTCAAGATACTGATTGGGTCCAAGCAATGCAAGAAGAGTTAAATGAATTTGAAAGAAATAAAGTTTGGACCCTAGTGCCAAGACCAAAGAACAGGTCTGTTGTTGGTACAAAGTGGGTGTTCAGAAATAAAACTGATAGTGATGGCATAATTACAAGGAACAAAGCAAGGTTGGTTGCAAAAGGATACTCTCAACATGAGGGAATTGATTATGATGAATCATTTGCACCTATCGCTAGATTAGAAGTCATAAGGATATTTTTAGCTTATGCTGCTCACAAGAAGTTTAAAGTCTTTCAAATGGATGTGAAAAGTGCTTTTCTTAATGGAGAATTGGAAGAGGAAGTATATGTTGAACAACCTCCAGGCTTTGTAGATCCCAAATTTCCCAATCATGTCTATAGGCTTGATAAAGCACTTTATGGCTTTAAGCAAGCTCCAAGAGCATGGTATGAGACATTAGCTCAGTTTCTTCTGGAAAGTGGATTTAACAGAGGGACTATTGACAAAACACTGTTCTACCTCAACCATGGAAAAGATTTACTTTTGGTGCAAATATATGTTGATGATATCATTTTTGGTTCTACAAATGACAGACTTTGTAAGAAGTTTGCCAAGCTGAAGCAATCAAGATATCAAATGAGTATGATGGGAGAACTTAACTATTTTATGGGCCTTCAAGTCAAGTAGAATGAAGAAGGAACTTTTATTTGTCAATCTAAGTACACCAGAAATTTGTTGAAGAAATTTGGTATGCAAGATTGTTCAAGTGCATCCACTCCTATGGCCACTGCAACAAAATTGGATAAGGATACTGGTAAATCAGTAGATATTACTGATTACAGAGGTATGATTGGTTCACTACTCTATCTAACTTCAAGTATACCTGATATCATGTATGCTACCTGTCTTTATGCAAGATTTCAAGCAGATCCAAGAGAACCTCACTTAACAGCTGTGAAAAGAATTTTCAAGTACCTTAAGGGTACAGCTGATCTGGAATTGTGGTATCCTAGAGAATCAGACTTTAAGCTAATAGGTTACTCAGATGCAGATTTTGCAGGATGCAAAATTGACAGGAAAAGCACAAGTGGAGGCTGCCAATTTCTTGGAGGCAGATTGGTTTCTTGGTTTAGCAAGAAACAGAAGTCAATTTCTACATCAACTGCAGAAGCAGAATACATTGCTACAAGAAGCTGTTATGCACAGATTCTTTGGATGAAGAATCAGTTACTGGATTATGGGTTAGAATTTTCTAAAATCCCTATTTACTATGATAATCAAAGTGTTATTGCTATGGCAGGTAATCCAGTTCAACACTCAATGACAAAGCACATTAGCATTAGGTACCATTTCATACGGGAATATGTGGATGAAGGTACAGTGGAATTGCATTTTGTTCCAACAGATCAACAACTAGCAGATATCTTCACAAAACCAATGTGTGAAGCTACTTTTACAAGATTGGTAAATGAACTTGGAATGGTTTCAGGTTCTTTCTCTAAATCTGCTTAGTTTATGTTCTGATACATCAGACTTTATGATCAGTATTTATAGGTATTACTATCTTTGTGTATTATGTGCTTAAATTGAAAATTACTTAAGTGCTGATTGTTGTCTGATGTGAATTTCTAAACTCTAATAGTGATATGAATGTTTCTGTGACTACTTAATCCAATGAGGATAATTGTGCTAGATGCTGACCTAGTAGTCTTTAATATACTAAAGATCCCATGTTTGAAGTAATTGTTTATGTGGAAATCTTTTAACACAAGCAAATTCTGATATTGAGCTTAGTTAAATTTACTTTGTCTATCTATTACTAAGTCAAAAACTAGAATAATGCTTCTTATATGTTAATTTCTGATGTTAATAAATCTGATGGATGTACTAAGTGCTGATAGGCCTCACTTATCAAAAAAAAAGAAAAGAAAAGAAATAAAAATCAGGTACTCCTTTGAGATCTAGAGTAAAAATGTGGAAGTGAAGACCCATTTGCATTGTTGGTATTAAGTAATATTTATTAGAAAAGCAAAATAAAATTTTCTTGGTGACTTTTCACACTCTATGATTACTGGAGAAATACTCTGATAACAACATAAATTCTAATAAGCAGTCGTGACTCACTTACACTGAGAAGCCACTGTAAAATGAAATTTCAAAAGATGCATAAAATAAGCACAAAACAGTTGAGGTGGACTCATGCATGAACTCATTCTAAAGTAGACTTCAGAATAATGATAGATTTTGAGTAAAGTTCTTAGTTATGCCTTATTTCTAAGATGTACTGAAGTGAAATAGACTTTACTCTTTGTCTGATATTTAGCTTAATGCACACACTTACACTCCATATGAATGATGAAAATTACTGTGGTGTTAAATGTTATTTTAGATGAACAGTTTATGCGTCAGATTGCATAAATTCCGAGGACAAGTTCTGATGGAAGTTCTGATGATTAAGTTGATGAAACCATATCAGTATTTGTGTGAAGAATTAAGGGAATACACATTCACTTTTCGAGTTAAGGAGCCATATTCTGATGACTTTTAAATCCTGATAATAATCAAGTTTTGATGCTGACGTGGCAGTATTTATTTTCTTGGTTTATTTTTGGTCATTACCTGAACGATAATATTTTTACAGAATATTGGTTAATGTGAGATAAAATAGTCATAATCATTATGGGTTAGTGGTTAACGTGTATGTCCTGAAAAACTGCATGTGCACGGTAATTATTGCTTATTTTATGTTCCCATTAACTCTCATTCTAACTGTTTACTGACTGTTCACATGGTGCCAGGTGTAAAGTGTATCCCATGCTTCAAAAATATGACTGTTGAGTGGAGAGAGTATATATATGAGAGATAAAAGATTTTCTAATCTCTTACTTACTTTTCTATTCTAAATCTCTTTTTCTTTCTCTCTCTCTCTCTCTCTCTTTTATTTTCTGAAGTTATTTTTTTTCGTAGGACTTTTTACAACCACTTTGCAAACATTCTCTTATTCACTTAATTTCTTCCAGAGATGGCAGCAAAAGACGTAATTTTTGATGGAGCTAAGTTTATTCCTAATAACTTATCTGCTATTCTTAGCAAGTCAGAAGCCCCATCAGAATTTCACTTCATTCAGGACTTCCTTGCTAGTTCTGATATTGGGTACGCTCTGACCGAACCTGATGCAGTCTCTGGTACTCAAGTGCTGGAGTTCTGGAAAAGCGGAGTATATGATGATGGTGGTGCTCAAGGGTCCCCAAGTATTATTTTTTCATCAGGGGAGGATATGCATGTCGTGACATTGGCTACGGTTCGACAAGCACTGCAGCTTCTTGAGAACTGTGTTTATTCAAATGTTGAAGAGCCAGTTCTTCAAAACATGATGGCCAGTCTGGGGTATGAGAGGACATTGGCAAAGATGGGTCAGTTGAAGTGATCTTACATAAGGAGGGAATGGAGTTTCTTCTCTGACTGCATAACCAACGATTTTGTAAACAAATATTCTAATTTCGATGCAATCCCCATATTCAGCCAACAAATCGGGTATGCTCTCATCAGCCAAACTGATTTTGATTATGCAAGTGCTGTCTTAGGTTTTATTGGGGATAGAATGACAGAAGACAGAAATACTGTTTATTTTGCTGGATTCTGTCAGCTTATTTATAGTTTTTGTTGTGATGATAAGCCCCAATCAGCTAGTGAATTAATTTTATCATTCAGACTAGCTAAAAGAGCTTTTAATGACTTATTATCTACTGATAATAAGAAGGATGTGTTAAGACCCTCCTAGTTCCTTTATCTGTCAAACAAGCCTTAATAACCTATGATCCAGTTAAATACACTGAACTATATCCTGATGTTCAACCATCAGAACCTCATCCATTAGCACCTACCACCTCTACACAAATACCTCAAACTTCTCAACCTCAAACTTTAGATCCTACAGTGAAGCCTTCATCTTCCAAACCCAAGAGGACTAAAAAAGTACCTCAGACTCAACAGAAGTGAAGGAGAATTATTCTGCAAGATGAATCAGATGCTGAGGAACAGGTTCTCATATCAGAACCTGTTATTGTAGAAGCTAAGAAGGTTACTTCTCAGAAAGATACTGTAACTAGGAGTTCTAGGCCCCTCAAAAGGCTTAGAAAGTTAAATTCTGATGATCAAGCTCCTATAGTGACTCCATCTTTGAAGAAGTTAAAGAAACAGAGAGCTCACAGGGACATAGTTGAGTCAGATTCAGAGGATATAGTGGAAGCAGCTAAGGAAGGGGATCAGGAATCTCTGATCTCAACAGAACCAATTGTTATTGAATCACTTCCTTCTGCACAACCAGAAACTGTTCAAGACAGAATACCTACACCTCCTATGTCACCTATAGTTGATCCAGTACATACTGAAGAACCAGGTACAAGTGTTGAAATTTATATTCATAACTTGATTGTGCCTGAGGTTTTATACATGGAACCTCCACCAATTCAACTCACTCCACCAACAACATCAATTTTGGATGTTGATCAGAACCTGGCTATAGATCAGAATTTAGAGGATGATGTTGAAGCCTCTATAGCCTCACATACTACTATTTTATCAGAGGATACTAATAATGCATGATCTACAAGTTCTAATACTGCCAATGAAGAAACTACTGGTAAAGCTGCTGCTAATTTAGATGCTAATGCAGCTGGTCCATTAGGACATGCACCTCAACAAAAAGTTAATAAAGCTGATTTAGTCAAGAAGTTTGTTACAGGGGAAGCACCAGTACCTTGGAGTGAAACTCCTAGAGGAAAGGAGTAGACTAAGGAATGGAACACAGTTAGTTTTGTTCCTTCTAAAAAGATTCTTGTTGAGCATCTGGCAAAAGCTGATGAAATGCTGTTAAATGATGATTTTAAGGCACAGCTGAGAGTTACTGCATTGAGTACTAGGAATCTTCAGGGTCAACACTCAACAACTCATGCCAAGGTGAATAAAATTCAAGAAACTTTGATCCAGCAAGATATGAATGTGAAACTTGAAAAGAACAGATTTTTCAAGCCAGCCTTTGACAGAATTGCCTACATTGAGAAAACTCAGGAGAAGCAACAAACTCAAATTGATGAAATTCTGAAGAATCAAGCTTCTCACCAAAATCAACTTAATGAGATCCAATCCTCAGTGGAATTGCTTGTCTCTCTTCTTTTACCTGCTGATGCCAAAAAGGGGGAGAAAGTGATTAAGTCAAAATGCAAATCTATTCAGACGCTGAAGGGAAAGGATGATGGACATGATGACCAGGGAAACTCTAACAAGGGTAGAGGTCAAGGTCAAGGCAAAGGATTTTCATCAAGTAAAGCTAGAATTACAAGTCAAGGAACAAGTTCTGATACTGGGAGAAGAATAAGTTCTGATACTGGTAAAAGGATAAGTTCTGGTGAACATCTGGAACTTGATGAAGAAATTTCAAAGGAGTTATTTCTTAAAGAAAATTCAGGAATGGACTTGGAGAGTCTAAATGAAGAAGAAGCTAGACTCAAAGCAGAAGGTGTCAAGAAAAAATCTAAAGCTTCTGTTGTTGAAAAGAAATTTCCAAATCCTAAGGGTATTGTGATAAAGGAAAGAACAAATTCTGAGGCAATCAAAGTCAAATCATGAATGGAAATTGATCCAAGGTCCAAGGGCAAAGAAAAAGTTGATGAACCTGTAAAGGTTTATATGCCAGTCATGGATGAAGAAATAACTGATGATCAAGAAGATACTAATCTTACTCTATTGCATAAGAAGATTTTTCATACAACCTCTAACATGGTTCATGTTGTTCAGAGTCAAGATGTAGTAAGTTCTGATATGACAGTGAAGCAAGCAACCTCTGACATAGCTCAAGTTGTCTTGATATCAGAAGATAAGGAAACGGAAACCTCTGACATTGCTCATGTTAAACCTTCAAAGATACTCCTACCACGATTCACCAAAGCTAAATAGGCTCAACCTTTGAAGACTGCAACAAGTGGTTTAGAAGCAAGAGTTGTTACAGGAAAGGAAGCAAGAGATAAATCTGGATTGGGTAGTTCTGATGAAAGAAGAGTACACAACACTACCAATGATCCAACTTCCTTAAGTGAACCAGGTGTTGGAGCAACTCCTGAAAGATTGAATCGACTTGAATCTGTACAAATGGTTTACCATACCTTTTTGAAAGAACATATCTTGTTATATTTTATGACAGATGGAAGGGTATACCAGATTAGGCAGAATGCTATACCACTGAAGTATTTTAAGGAACTGGAACATGTTCTATTTCTACTTCAAGTGAAAGACAGATTAACAGATAATGTTGCAGGTTATTTAAAGTCTCAAATTCAAAGACAGAAGAAGCTTTATTCTGTAAAGTCTGACAGCACATACTGTCTCAAGTACAGAGATCACAAAGGTGATATTTTCGAAATGAAGCCTAACTCTGCTAAGATTATAACTACTTTTCTGGGTTATAAGGCTGTGGAATTCAATCTAGAGTCTAACAAGGCATATCTGATCAGACTAGATCAGGAGATAAGAAAAGCTAAGATAAATGATCTCAGAGCAGCTATTTTTTAAACTGGTAAAGGTACAGCTGAATTGATAAATGCTAAAAGGAGGAGGGTCAATAAAATTGAATATGCTAAGAGATGTTTGTTGAAGAACTATCTCAGAACAACTCCTGATATCAAAGAGATCAGAAATTGAAGCCAAGTCGAAGATCTACAACTACTTAAATTCTGAAGTGTATACAGACTGAAGCTGTTATCAGACCTTAAGATGGTAAAGCTAAAAGGACTGTAAGTTGTAGTTATCTAGTAAAAATTCTCATGCATTTGTACTTAATGTTTTTGACATCATCAAATATCTGTTAAACTTGTATATTATGCTAATTTACAAGTTGGGGGAGATTGTTAGATATATTTGATAATGTCATGTATAATATGATTTATGTTTAGTTTTCAGATCTTACCTAACAGGACAAATCAGTACTTAACTGGAAATCAACACTTATACTGAAGACAGAACTTAAGATATCAGAACTTAAGTTATCAGAACTTAAGTTATCAGAAGATATTTATCAGAAGATAATATCAGGACTTAAGATGACTTTCAGATAAGGCAGGCGGCTGATTGAAAGGAAAGAAGATCGAGACTAAGATAGAAAGAAATATGCATGAAGAAAGAATTCTATGAAGAATAGAATACTTGGAAGAAAAGATAACTAGTTGATATATTTTAGGAAGCAGAATTATATTCCATATCAATTAGAACATTATCTTGTAACTGTGTAGTATGTAAACACAGGCATAGGGTTTACACTAAAAGTGTTATCATTATCGAAGTTATTATTCTTTGTAACCCCAGTAGCTCTCGTGATAATTTGTTCATCACTGAGAGAGGACAGTTCCATATTGTAACAAAGTTTATTGTGTTGAATAAAATCTATTTTCTGTTACTTGAGTTCTTATATTCGATTTAATTGTGCTAAACACTGTATTCAACCCCCTTCTATAGTGTGTGTGACCTAACAAATTAAGTGAGACTTAATTATAATACAAATAGGAATTTTGAATTAATAATAACTCCTAATTAGTTAAGAGTTATAATTCATTTTTCTACTCTTTGTATAATATCTCTTGTGTGGCTGATTTTTTGGTGTGCAAGACTTTTACTAAAACGCTAACCACCAAGAGAGAAGATGGAGAGAGCAAGAAGAAACGTGTTTGTTCTAGTACACATCCAATCCTTGAGTTCAAGCATTCGTGTGGATACCGATAGAGCGTAGATCACGAGATGCGTGGTGATTGAACAAGCTTTGGATCTCCATTAGTCAACCAATTGGTAAAGCTTCTTAAGGTAAACAATCCGATCTACGAATCAAATATATGTTTTTCGCATGGATTCTGTGGTGGGTTTCGAAAATTCTGATTTTTTTTACATTTTTAATTACTGTTTCCGTTGCGTTTATGTGCTCGAAACCCAACAATGACATCGGAGCTACTTGCAAAAAGTGTTTAATTCCTTTATTTTTTTACTGGTTTAATAATGATAACATGTATACAATATTCCATGACTGTTATGTATGCGATTTTATATGTTTTGCATGTTGTTATGCTTATATATACGTATGTATGTATATATTTTGAATATATGATATTCATGAGTGTTGTATACTCATATGATGATTGTATAATCTGTATATATACTGATATTTACATGTTTTGTGTTTGCTCTTATTATAAGAATCATATTTGATACGATTCTGAATCGGATGCAGCGGATTTGCTGAAATCTGTGTCTGGTGTCCGATTTTGGTGAATGAATATGCTATTTCATATAAAATCGAGCGTCTGAACATAACTGATAGCTAAATCTATCATCGACTGATCTTTAAGGCATTTCACGTTGTTTAGGCCTTGTAATCTGCGATTTAATGTTATCAGATTTAATTTCGAATTTTCTGATTTTTTCAATATTTGGTTTTTATAATTAGATCATGATATGTATGATATGTTAAGATCAGATTATGTGTTTTAACATGTTATTTTATGTTAATTGAGCATGGTGGATGGTTATGGCTTATGACCTTAGGTTAATGGTTTTGGTTTTTCAAATACAGCTTGAATGTCGTTTAATCTTGTAATTATTAAATCTCGAATGTAACTCGAGTTCTTCTTGTAAGTTCATTAGATTAGTTTTCATATTTCATTCTTGTAATGTACATGAAGACATGAAGATTTGAAGATCAAGGGTAATCCCACACGGAGGCCATCCAAGGAATCAATACAAGAAAGAAGACATGTAATATTCCACCATAGATTGACCTAGATCTTGAATGTATGTGTAGAGTAGTTTATAAAGATGCATGCTTAATTAGATTAAGGATGTATGTATTAGATACGACACCCATGCCATTCTTGCTAAACAAGATAAAATCTGTAACGATTCAAGATTTTAAAATGAACAAACGATTATGAGATTCTCATGTTTATGAAACACGGAATAAAATACAAATTTTCTTTGTTTCTGACATGGGGTGATTTTGTCAAAAGCGAGTTCATTGAACTTGTAAGGTTGTGGGTTTTAAGCGAGACCATTGTGACTCCCTCATACCTGGAAATCAAACCATTGACGAATACTGATTTGAAGTATTTTATTCAAGGAAAAATTGGGAATCTCTTTATGATGGGATCATGATCGTTTTAAAATTAACAAAATCCTAAAGTTAATATTAAGTTGATCAGATGCCTTCCAATGAGTCCAATACGTTAACCCCTAGATCGACCAGGAGTGGGTTCGCCAAAGCGAAGTACTCCTATCTATCGTGGGAGATGTGTTGAAGTATATTGATACTTTTTGACTATTGGGTTTGACTTAACTAAGTTATCACAATAGGATTATGAAATTAGAGGCATAGAGTTTGGCGAGATTTATTAGATAAATATGAACAAATGTTGTTCCACCAAGCTATCCAAGAGTTACATAGTTGATATAATTGACAATGTTGTCTACCTAAATAATCATGTTTTAGGAGAAAAGCCAAAGCTGACCTAACCCATGGTGAAATATGGATCTTGGCTCACTAGAAAAGATATATAAGATGTTCTTTCCAAATTAATAGTTAGGGTTATTGATTTGATAAAAATAGTGGTAGATATATATTGTGTATATATATGAATAATCACTTGAACATAATTTAATGATCATCTATAGACTAAGTCATTTTATGCGCTTTAATATTGTAGATATCAAATGACAAATAACATAAATAACTTCTCTATGTAATAGTCCTTGAAGGATAAGCTGACATGAAATAATTTCCTCAATTGACATGGGAACTTGATGATTGTCCTCAGGTTCAGAATGTCACTCAAACCCCTCCATTATTTCTTCTAGATGAGAATGAAACATGTGTTAGACAAAATGCTTACCAGAAGCAAATTGATTATGAAACTGATGTTTCATGTCTCATGCTTGTAATTATGAGTGCTGGGCTTTAGAAGCAACATGAGCATAATGATGCTTATGATATGATTGAGCACCTTCAAAGGATGTTTGAAGGATAGGCTCGTCAAAAGATTTGACAATAATAAGGCACCATATTTTTGCATTAATGGGAGAATGATATCCGATTGGACCACATGTTTTAAAGATGATAGGTATATATACCTTGATATTTTGGGTTTCAAGAATAGTCTAGAGACTCAGCTTGATTTTGATCAAATAATCTTTGAACAACTTATATTCTTAGTTTGTTAAGAACAAAAGGAATGAGATAAATAGAACATTTACTGAGTTGTTAAGCATGTTTAGAACTGCTGAAAATAACACGGTAAAGGCATGAATTACGTCCATATTGATGATGTACACATGGAATACAAATGGGAAAGGAAAGTGGACAGGCAAGGTTGTAAGTCATATGTCATAGCCTATTTGTATATTCGAGGATTCAACTCAACTCAAATAAGAATGTAATAAGTAAATAGTGGATCTACCGTCAGAGAGATCTCGCAAAGTAATATCTGTCAAAGGATTCAGAGACAATGTTCATCTACAGACTTGAGGAGTTAATTCACTGGAAGAAGTTCAAGAAGTTGATCATGCCTCAGTGATATAAATCAAGATCGTGAATTTAATCAAGTGACAGAGATCTCGTCAGGGTATCAATAAATTACAAGGATTTAATCTGAAGAAAATCAAAGTGTCAGAGTCAAGACATGAAGAAACATCACGGAAGTTAGTCACTCATGAACCAGACAGTACATCGAGTGTCAACGTTGAAGTGGTGGAATTGATTCATAATTTTCAGTGATTTTCAGAAGGTTTGCAGAAGAATGGTTGCTGCTCAAGACTAGAATTAATTCTCTATTAATTAATTAAGTCATCTAATTTAATTAAGAAAATAAATTATATCTGCGAAGAATAATTTATTTATTAATTGAATTAATTGATTAATTAATTCTGAATTAATTCTAGGAATTTTAGGAATTTTCAGAAGTTTAATTGGATTAAATTCAAGGCTTAAATCAGCAAAACAAATGGAAATGAACTAGCATGACAATCTGGATTGTCATACCGATTGTCATGCTAGGCCATTCTCCATTGTCATACCGAAAGTTACTCTAGGAGGGTAATTGTCTTGCTAGTTCATTCTGATTGTCTTGCTAGTTCATTCAGATTGTCTTGCTAGTTCATTCAATTGTCCTACCGAAAGTCATACAAGCTATAGGATTGTCATGCCAATTCAATTCTATTGTTGTGCTGATTTAAAAAAGAAGCAGAAGACTTTTCTTTAATAATATCAATCATTATTCAAGAACAAGAGACAGCAGCCGCAGCAAAACATTTTATCTTCATCTGCTTATTTCAAAGATCATAATTTCTAGATTGTAATGTTAAATCTAATCCACTAGAAATCTTTATCTTGTTCTTGTATATCAATCTAGCGGATTAAAATCCCTAGAACTTAATCTCAAATCGCGTTTAGCATTTGATTCTAATTATTGCAAAAATAGAAAAAGTTCATGTCGAATTTATTCTAGATTTGTGATAATTGATTTGAGATTAATACCTTGTAATCGATACAGTTGTTGTAACACATTTCAAGTTTAATAATATTTTTATTTAACTTGAATTTTGTTTCACATTTTTTATTCCGCATTTTATTCGATTATTTGGTGCTGTTTGTATTCAACCCCCCTTCTACAAACACATTGGGACCCAACAATTGGTATCAGAGCCTTCTGATTAACGAACAAATCAAGATCCTAGACTTTTGTGATTTTTCAACTCCTTGAATTTTTATTTATTCAAAAATTCATAATGACTTCACATAAAGTTGGAACCGTTAAAATTCCACAATTTGATAAAGAGAATTATATCATGTGGAAGAAGAAGATGCTATTATTTTTACAAGTTGCAAATCCCAAATATTCAAACTTGTTAAAGAAGGGTATAAAAACTCCGATGGTTATTGAACCGGAGGTAATAATAGATGGTGTGGTGACTACTGAAGCTAGAACCTATCCAAAAGAGCCTGAAGATTTTACTCCTGCTGAGAAGGAAGAAGCCTCCTTGGATGCCAGCCTTCAATTAATATTAATTGATTCCCTTGATCCCTTGATGAACAGACATGTGATGAACTGTAAAAATTCCAAACACATGTGGGAAACTATTGAGGTGATTAATGAAGGCACAGAGGAAGTTAGGGAGAACAAGTTGGAAATCCTAACCTCTGAATATGAACATTTCAAATCAAATCCAGGAGAAGGAATTACTGAAGTGTTTGAGAGGTACAATGCGTTGATCAACAACCTGAACATCAATGGAAAGTATTATTCAACCAGGGAGGTCAACAAAAAGTTCCTTTTAACACTGCCAGCTCATCTTGAACATAGAATCACTGCCATTAGAGAAGCTAGAGATCTGAGTGAGATTTCTTTGGACAGGCTCTATGGAGTGTTAAAAACTTATGAGTTGGAGCAGATTCAACAGAAGGAAGTCTACGGGAAGGATAGAATGGTCAGCACATCTACTGCACTTGTAGCTGAAGGTCAACAACAACAGCAATCTCAACAATTGGAGAGAATGGTACAGTATTCCAAGGCTGAGGAAAATATGTTAGTAGCAGAATATGATCCTCCTACTACAAATCAATCAAGTGATGATTTTTATTCCTTGGAAGAGCTGGAGCAATTGGAAGACGAGTCAATGGCCCAAATTGTCAAGAGATTCTCCCATGTCAGATTCAAGAGGAATCCCAAGCTGAAGTACAAGTCCAACTACAACAAATTCCAGAAAGGTGGATCTTCATCCTCTAACACCAGCAGTGGTGGATACCAAACAGGGATGGTTGATCGGGGCACCATTAGATGCTATAACTGCAATGAGTTGGGACACTTTGCCACAGAATGTAGGAAGCCAAAGCAAGTAAGAAAGAACTCTGAAAGGGCTTATCTGGCAAAGGGAAGAAGCTGGGATGATACTGACAGTGAAGATGAAGATGAAGGAAATCTTGCTCTTATGGCTATTGATGGAAAAGCTTCATCATCAAGAATAGAGGTAAAACTTTCTGATGCTGAAATGGTTTATCATCTAAGAGGTAACTTAGATTGTGCACGTCGTGATAATGAACTGTTAAGTTTACAGATCACAGACCTTGAGAAAGAGGTCAATGAATTAAGACTTGTGCACATTAATCAAGATAAATTAAAAGAACAGGTATCTTTTCTAGAGAATAGAGTTGACTGTTATAGAAAACTTGAAACTATTCTCAAAGACAAGATCACCGGTCTTGAGACTAAGGTTAGAGCCTACTTCAATTCTTGTTCGAAGGCTAAAGAGTTCTACAGTAAGCAAGCTGTTAATCAAACATCTGGAATAGGATATGATTACAATGCTGCTATTGGAGAATTAGGCATAAACTCCCCTCCTCATGTCTGTGCTAAAGGGAGGGAAGTACCACATGTGCTTAAGGGTGTTGATGAACCCCTCTATAAAGCATCAATTGCTGAACCATTTGATGCGACCCTCTTCTGTTATTCAAGAAGAAATACGTGCTGAGGATCATGCTTATGAGAAGATTGTTTCCAAGTCAAGTGAGTCGAAAGTTCCAGTCAAAGTTGTGAAAGCAACTGAGACTAACTCAGACACACATGAGTTGGATAACAATAATGCCATGTCTACCATGCATAAATTGCCTGCTGTTAATCACTCTCATAAAGCATGTGGTGTTGCTAATTGTATGTCTTGTGCTTTTAATATGATGTATGCTTATTTTAATGGTAAGCATGTGTCTAATGATAAGACTACTCCTCGTCAGCATGTGAATAACATGAAGCATGATAGGTCTAAGACTGCTAGTCCTTCTAAGGCTATAAAGGAGACATTTGTGCCTAAGCTTAAACAGAAATTTGTTAAGGCTGTTTACAAGGTCAAATGTTCAGTCATTGAGAAAGTTGAGACAATTAAAATTAAAAATGTTGTTTTGCCTGACAAAGGACAATTCTACAAGTATGCCGGGCCCAACCAAGTTTGGGTTCCGAAGAAGGTCTAATCCATTTGTAGTGCAGGGCATTAAACAAGTATAACCGGTAGTGTGGATTCTTGACAGTGGATCATCAAGACATATGACCGGAGATAGAGCCCTGCTATCAAATGTGGTTGAGAAAGCTGGCCCCATGGTTACCTTTGGAGATAACAGCAAAGGTTTATCTGAGGGATATGGCTGTTTGCAAGCTGGGAATGTTATCATTGTAATTTTGTATATTGTGCTAGGTTATTATCAGGAAGCAGTATCCAACATATAGCACCAGTGACGAGACTTGAGAATATTACGACATATCAGACACCTGCTGCACATTACACTTGGAATTGTACTCTAGTAAGATGTGTACAAGTGTACTCCTGGTTGGTGAGTTAAACGAGGAAGTCAGTGCACCACAGTTCATGGACTTTGCAGCTGCAGATCTATTGGACTATGCAATCTCTTCTTCACAATCTCACTTCAGGTTGGTATGAACTAGTGTACTGCTCAAGCAATCGTCAAGGACATGGTATGGCACTCTAACTGCAGTTACAGTTTTATATGAACTAGTAGAGTCGTCATATTTATAACTATCTTATCACTAAGCACAATCATATTGTTTTATATGTGCAGTGATATATTGATAATGCAACATAATAATTAGTATCTAAAGTACTTGACAAGTATCGGTCAATGATATGTTGTTAACATTATGTTGCAGATATTTATAAGCTTTTGACATGAATGAGAATTACTTAGACTTTACCCTAAGTGATCAATATTTTATCAAAAACTCATTCATATTGAAAAATAAAAATTAAACTTCTTTCTACATTAGTGATTTCTTATTTCATGTAAAATCTTTTGAAATCACTATTGTAAATCATTTTCTCTCTATTACCATATATTCTGTGTTACAGGTTCAGTCTCCAATGACTTTCTTTCATTGACAGTCATGAGGTTGAAAACCCACAACGTCTATCCCAGACTGTAAAGACAAACACAAAAACAGAACCAACCAACACTCTCTTACCACTAAATGTAGTATGAATGAGCGTGAGGGAGATAGTGCCTTAGTGCACCACATAAGGAAGGTTCTGTAGTCAACCCAGTAGCTCTGTCTCCTACATAGATGAGTAGTATTTAAACCGAGACAACTGCTAGCCCCCATACATCTTCTCAAAAAGATGTAATGGCTGAAAAGGCACAAAAACAGTTACTAGATTCATTCTCTCAACAGGGTGAGTCTATTGAATTTTGCCTGTCGGCCAAGGTATCCGATGTAGTGTCACCACTTCAAACATAATCAATTCTTGATGCACAAGGAGAGGTTACACACACAAAGGATGAGTTGACGGAAACAAGAGTTTCGACCATTTTAAGGTCAGATTCGATTGTTTAAGGTTCGTTAGTGGACCAATTGCCTTTACAGGTGTTAGGAGAGGATACTGATCCAAAAGCCATATGTCAGTGGTCAGTGTCTACCTCCCCAGGCTTAAATCCCCTGGATGCATCTGCGGATAGTGGATCTGACATAGGTGCAGATCGGCAACTTGTTGACAATGATTCAGATATTACCTGATAAGTCACAAGGAAATGTCTTCACAGACATTAGAAGGGAACTTTGATCCTTATGCTAAATTTGTTGGATCATTGTTTACCTTCCCAGAATTCAAATCTGGAACCCTAAAAGGGAAACTAGCAACTTGTAAATTATGACTCAGATTCATCTGACGAGTTTAACAAGGATGGGGATTTATGAACTCCCATTGCACCACCTGTGACCTCCTTAAGGATGGCTAAGGTGATTTTCCTTGCAGGTACAGCTGGATTATGGAGCTATGAGAGAAGAGTGATACACTTGTGAGAATGAGTGTAAACACGAGTGGAGAGAAGAGTGAAACACATGTGAGGTACACTAAACAGAATCACACACTCACAGTAAGGTAGAAAGAGAAACTTCTTGTTATTTCTTTTCGAACCAAGTGAAATATGAGAACTCCTTCAGACGACGACATACATTCCTTCTTTAAGGGGGAGATAAAAGCTTAAGTAATAGTTTGGAGGATTCCTCAACTAAGGGGGAGAGATAGCAGGGAGGAAGAAAAAGATCCTAAAAATGTACACTACACCACACCATTGTTGTTTTTAACTACGGATCCTATTGTACGGGAGAGGTGGTAAACACAAGGTGATTTCCTAGTAAGGGAAGAAGCTGTTAGGGGAGTACCATTGGTTTTTATCTGCGGATCCTATTGTACGGGAGAGGTGGTAAAACGAAGGTGATCTTCTTTAATCAGTTGATTCTCATAGGGGGAGAAGCAAGAGATATGGGCTTCTCAACAGGAAATGTGGTTGTACAAATGAAGATGGAACTACTTGAAGATATGTTCAGTCTAGAGGAACATCTACTTGGAATCTGGAAAATGTTAAATCTCATCCAGAACTTTTCTGCTATTTACTTTGCATGTATGTTTATATCTTTTTCTTATTTGTTAGTTGAGTTATCCTCTAGGTATTTGTGTGTTATTGTCTAACAAACAAATAGGGGGAGATTGTAAGTCATATGTCATAGCCTATTTGTATATTCGAGGATTCAACTCAACTCAAATAAGAATGTAATAAGTAAATAGTGGATCTACCGTCAGAGAGATCTCGCAAAGTAATATCTGTCAAAGGATTCAGAGACAAGGTTCATCTACAGACTTGAGGAGGTAATTCACTGGAAGAAGTTCAAGAAGTTGATCATGCCTCAGTGATATAAATCAAGATCGTGGATTTAATCAAGTGACAGAGATCTCGTCAGGGTATCAATAAATTACAAGGATTTAATCTGAAGAAAATCAAAGTGTCAGAGTCAAGACATGAAGAAACGTCACGGAAGTTAGTCACTCATGAACCAGACAGTACATCGAGTGTCAACGTTGAAGTGGTGGAATTGATTCATAATTTTCAGTGATTTTCAGAAGGTTTGCAGAAGAATGGTTGCTGCTCAAGACTAGAATTAATTCTCTATTAATTAATTAAGTCATCTAATTTAATTAAGAAAATAAATTATATCTGCGAAGAATAATTTATTTATTAATTGAATTAATTGATTAATTAATTCTGAATTAATTCTAGGAATTTTAGGAATTTTCAGAAGTTTAATTGGATTAAATTCAAGGCTTAAATCAGCAAAACAAATGGAAATGAACTAGCATGACAATCTGGATTGTCATACCGATTGTCATGCTAGGCCATTCTCCATTGTCATACCGAAAGTTACTCTAGGAGGGTAATTGTCTTGCTAGTTCATTCTGATTGTCTTGCTAGTTCATTCAGATTGTCTTGCTAGTTCATTCAATTGTCCTACCGAAAGTCATACAAGCTATAGGATTGTCATGCCAATTCAATTCTATTGTTGTGCTGATTTAAAAAAGAAGCAGAAGACTTTTCTTTAATAATATCAATCATTATTCAAGAACAAGAGACAGCAGCCGCAGCAAAACATTTTATCTTCATCTGCTTATTTCAAAGATCATAATTTCTAGATTGTAATGTTAAATCTAATCCACTAGAAATCTTTATCTTGTTCTTGTATATCAATCTAGCGGATTAAAATCCCTAGAACTTAATCTCAAATCGCGTTTAGCATTTGATTCTAATTATTGCAAAAATAGAAAAAGTTCATGTCGAATTTATTCTAGATTTGTGATAATTGATTTGAGATTAATACCTTGTAATCGATACAGTTGTTGTAACACATTTCAAGTTTAATAATATTTTTATTTAACTTGAATTTTGTTTCACATTTTTTATTCCGCATTTTATTCGATTATTTGGTGCTGTTTGTATTCAACCCCCCTTCTACAAACACATTGGGACCCAACAACCAGAGACCCAGTGGACTTTTACGACCCCTGGAGATTCCCGAATGGAAATGGGAACAGATAGCCGTGGATTTTGTTGTCGTCTTACCAAGGACGAAAGCCAATCATGATGCCATATGGGTGATTATAGACCGACTGACAAAGTTAGCTCATTTCATTCCTATCAATGAGAGATACACGGTCGATAGACTGGTGGACATTTACCTTAAGGAAATAGTGACGCGACATGGAGTCCCAGCATCCATTATCCCAGACCGAGACCCCAGGTTCAACTCCAGATTTTGGAGGAGCTTTCAGGAATGTGCGGGGACCAAATTAAACACGAGTACCGCTTACCATCCCCAAACGGATGGGCAGAGTGAAAGGACCATCCAGACACTAGAGGATATGTTGAGGGTCTGTGCAATAGACTTTAAAGGAAGTTGGGATGATCACTTTCCGTTGATCGAGTTTTTTTATAACAATAGCTTTCATGCCAGCATCGGAATGCCGCCTTATGAGGCCCTGTACGGAAGAAGGTGTCGATCTCCCTTATACTGGGATGAAGTAGGAGAGCGGAAGATGCTCGGACCCGAAGTGGTCCAAAGGACCAAAGACATAGTGGATCTCATCAGAGGACGGCTGGTAGCAGCCCAAGACAGACAGAAGAAATATGCAGACCTAGCCTGAAAGGACAAGGAGTATGAAGTAGGGGACTTAGTAGTGCTAAAAGTATCCCCTTGGAAGGGATTAATGAGGTTCGGAAAGAAAGGGAAACTAAGCCCAAGATACATTGGACCTTTTGAGATACTAAGACGGATTGGGAAGTTTGCTTACGAGCTAGCCTTACCCCCGAACCTACAACAAGTTCATAATGTGTTCCATGTGTCAATGCTAAGGAAGTATCATCGGGATGCCATACACATATTGGAGTACGAGCATGTGGATATGCAACCAGATCTGACTTACCTGGAGAAACCAATAAAGATTATGGATAAGAAGGAGCAGGTGCTTCAAAACAGAGTGATCAACCTAGTCAGAGTGCTATGGCAGAATCATAATGCGGAAGAATCAACTTGGGAACTAGAGAGCGCAATGCTAGAAAAGTACCCCCAATTGTTTTCTATCTGATTCCGGGACGGAATCCTTTTAAGGAGGGAAGACTGTAATAACCCCAAAATTTTGAACTTTTTGTAACCCTTATGAATAGTGTTTTTGCTGATTATGCTGAATAAGAAAACTTTCACGCCACACTTTGTAGAGGTTCTTTTACTGTTATTCTGAGATCTTATTAGTACTCTATATGGTATAAAAGTGTATGTAAAGATCGTCAGAATCCAAATTCGAAACACTTTGATTTTTCCCGAAAATCCACCAGATACCGAAAGAATTGAGTATAAGGTAACATGATTAAAAGGATTTAAATTCAAGGAGTATAAGAGAGGATCATAAAAGGAATATAATGTATTGAGAAAGGTTAAGGAAACCCAAGTAATAAGATCACGGGTATGATCCCTCAAACGATAAACGAGAACGAAATTTAAGCGAACCGTATAACAGATCAACGGTCATTAGCCAAGTAATTAGGAGCTAATTAAAGAGGTTAGTGATGATGATGTCACCACACCAACAAGAAGAGGACAAGTGTGGGAAGATGACATAGGAGAATGACATAAGCATGACAAAAAGGAGAAGGTATTGTTGGTTGATTTCAAGCCACACAAATTTTACCATGGTTAAAAGGTAATTAAGCAAAACAAAAACAAAACAACCAAAAAAACAAATCACAAATCACAAAAACACATTTTGACTTCACCTTTTCAAGTAGAAGCTCTCGGCTTCATCTCTATTTCAAAGAAAGAAAAACTCAAATTCAAGTTCCAAGCTTTGTTAATTAGTGAGGTAATTATCTAAGGTTCCTTGTACATAGATATAGATATCCTATGAATATAATCTTCAAATTCCTTCACAATCTCTTCCTATAATTCATGGAAGAAGAGAGTGAATAGTGTTTTTCAAGAACTTGAAATTTTGATCTTGTGTTTTTGTTTAGATAAAGCTTTAGTAAGGATTTCCAAGGTTGTTTCAAGCTCATTAATTACTCCTACTCTCAAGGAAGGTATAATCTCTTGACCTAGCATTATTATTGAATGTTAAGATCTTGTTATGAGTAGTATAGTTCATGAGAATCATGGTTATTGAATGTTTAGAGATTGGTTGGTTTTGTGATGTTTTTGGAGTTGTAGATCTTGATTATTAGTTAATGAACTTAAGTAAGCTCTTAGTTCATGATTGAGAAGTAGTATGAATTGGAGAACTTGAGGTGTTGGGGCTGTTGTAGTAGTGTATGGATGGAGTTTGGTTGTAGTAATGATTGTGGATTGATTTGGAGTAGTATAAAAATTGGTAATCGCGTAAACATAGTCGTCGTAATGCCCGAATTACCTTAGACTGCTTTTGTTCTTAACATCAGGACCCGTGAACTCACTGTTAGGTTTCGACCATTGCCATGATTAGATATTTCATGTTTCGAGCTTCGTTTTGATATGTGGTTCGCTTGAATCCGATGTACGGTTTAGGATAAACGACCGTTTTAAGTAACGGCGTTTCGCGACCGAACCATTACCCCTCGCCTTACTTTGAAACATTGGTTAAGGACCTTAAATGACTAATTGGGGTATGAAACAATTATGTAAAGGGGACTAGGCAGTTGGTAGGGTACTCGTAAAAGAATCGCCTTAAAACTCTTAATGGTTAATTTATTAAAAATGGTGGAACTGAGGGTACTCGAGCGACTTAAGTGAATCGTTAAGCGCAAAAGCGAACGTTAGGGTCTAATTGGTTAAAGTATAGATTCTTAAGCGACTTTGGTTTAATTCCAACTTATATGATGTTTATAGGTTACCAAACTCATCCCAGGACTTTTACCACCCCCGGTCGCTCAGGCAAGTTTTCTACCCGTTATACTGTTGTTGTGATGTATATATGTATATGCATTATCTTGTGATAGATGCATGATGGTTAATTAGAAAATCTTGCGATATATTGCAGCATGCTAATATGGGATATATGCATGTCTGTTTCGTAATCTTGTTATCTAATTGTTGATTCAAATGCTTATAAGTTGCATAATACCTATACTAGAGATAAGCAGTAGTTGCGTATACCCTTAGTATAGGGGACCCAAAGATGAACATTTTCTAAAATCGGGAGTCGATGTTCCCGAGTATATTATATATATTCATATATATATATAGATATATTTTTCAAAACTATTAATTGAATAACGTTTATTCGATAACTTTATTTTAATTAATGAATATTGTTTCGAATATTCATTCGTGGACTTATAACTCCGCTTATTTACTAAATAATATTCTTTATTTTTATTAAAGAATAATGTTTCGATAATCAAACTTATTTTCGATTATACAAATAAAGATCATACTTTCGTATAAGTATATCTTTGGTTATTTTTTATTCATTTCAAGTATAAGTTTTAAAACTTCTACTTCAATTATTTTTATAAAGATTATCCTTTATGGGAATATTATTTAGATAATAATATTCAGATATTTTCTAATATATAGGGACTGATTTATTTCATTATATCAGCATTACTCCAAACATTCTTAAAAATGTTTTCGAGTCTTCAAAATGATTTTAAAAGTTAGGGCGGATCCCAAAACTCATTTTTTTATATTTAAGATCCTCCTTTCGAAGGGGATTTAAATACTCGCTCAAAACCTGAGGGATCCGGCTCTGTGGTGTGTTTTATATTCGCAACAAGGTTGTTGTTTTGATAAAAGAGTTTTTGATTACTTACCCAACACTCGGGAAGTAAAATTCTTAGAACAAGTTAATCCATTAACAGGCACCCCCTGGGAAATATCGGTGAGTTTTCCTTTCCAACTAGATACGACTTCTTGGTGGAGCCGTATCAACAAGTTTCTCCTTGGGGAAAGGGGGGATAAGCTTTACGTTTCAGAGTCATGGATTTCATCTGAACTAGGAGTGGCGTAAGTGGTCGAGTGGCGCCGGCTCAGCCTTATTATATTGGCCTAAATGGCCTGGAAGTTCCGCTAAGACGGTCCATTCCTTAGGAATCCAGTGTTCGGTTGACAAGTAAATTCGACAGGTTCTCCTCTACATGTAGAAAATTGTGGGGTTGCACTACTGTGACTGATCATCGTAAGTGGTCTTCCTGGCGCGGCAAACTCCCGTAATGAGTTCATCATCCATTTGGATATTTCTTTAACACTACCCGGAGCATTTTGATCGAAAGGCTACGGATGGGTGGTTGCCGAAGCATTGACAGGGTCAAACAGTTATAATGGTGTTTCCATCGAATGAAGTATCTCGTAACTTCATTTCCTTTAAAAAATATTTCAAAGATTGAATTCAGTCAAGTCTTATATTGTAGTTTCATTTATATAATGAACCTTCGAAAACTTATTATACTTTGAACAGTGGTAGTTCAAGTAGTTTTCTAAAATGATATAAGTATAAGTGAAGTAATTGGTAACTTCATCTTCCTTTAAGCTTATATCAAGTAAGTAATTACCTTACACTTGTTAAAGGTTTCTAGTAAGTTATCCATTTAGATACTTGCATTACTGTTTACACTTATATATTATCTTGCGAGCTGTAATGCTCACTCTTGCTTCATTTCTTCATCACACAACAACAGTTAGGAAAGATGGCCAAACTCAAGCAGACCCAACGCAAGCACGTGGGAAGCGTCCCGTGTCTTCCCGTTGATGTCGTAGCTGCTATAGCTGCAGAGGTAGATCTATTTGTAGATCAGGCATTCTACTTTTGGGAATCAATTATGTATAATTATAACTTGTGGCAGATAATGGCAATTAACTGTAAACTTATCAAGTAATAATTTTGGGTTGTAATAACTTTTAAATTGTGGATTCAAGGACTTGTACTTATTTCAATTTCATCTCTGAGACTATAACGTGTTGTGGTGTGTGTTAGTGTGGGGTCACAGCATGAGGTTATTTATTATTAATTAAGTTAAGTGATATTGTGGAAAGAAAGACCGTGATGACCCGGATCCCCGACCCCGGATCTGGGGGTGTTACAACATAAGAATGACAAGTGGGAAGGATTGGTTGGTTGATTGTGAGCCACACATTTTTCACCATGGTAAATTCCATGTAACCAAGCTAAAAACCACACAAATCATCAAAACACAAATCAAAAAGCTATTTCTTCTTCTTCTCCTTCATTGTCTCGGCTTTTCTTCTTTAAACAAGAAGAAAAATTTCAAAACTCAAGCTTCACTCCATCATAAATCAAGAGGTTAGTCTCTATAGCTCCTATATTTTATAACTAAGAAGAACAAGTAGTTTGAGTGCTTGAATCCAAGGTTTGCTAGCTCAAATAAATCATTTTAGTTTATGGTGAATAGTAACTTTCAAGAACAAACTTTTGATTCTTGATTTTATTTGTAAGGTCAAGGTAGCTTAAGCATAGATCAAGGCTTCCATGGACATTCCAAGGATCTTTCATTGATTAAAAGCTTCAAGAAGGTATAAAAAAACTTCAAACCCTTATCTTTACTTTGAATTTTTAGGAGTGGTTTTGATTGTTATAGTATATGAGAAGCATGATGCTTGTGTGTTTCAATTTTGGTCGGGTTTGTTGTGATTTGGATGATTGAATCTTGTTTATAGTTAATGAAACTTAAGTATAGTTAGTAGTTCATGTTTAGGGTTGAATGAATTGGAAAATCTTGAGATGTTGGGACTGATGTGGTAACGGTTGGATGAGGGTTGGTTGTATTATTGATTGTGAGTTGGATTGTGGTTGTTTGGAATTGTTTAAAACTTTGGTAATCGCGTAAACATAGTCGTCTTAATGCCCGATTTACCTTAGACTGTTTTTGTTCTTAACTTCAGGACCCGTGAACTCACTGTTAGATTCTGACCATTTCCATTTTTAGATAGTTCATGTTATGAGCTTCTTTTTGATATGTGGTTCGCTTGAATCCGATGTACAGTTTAGGAGAAACGACCGTTTTAAGTAACGGCATTTCGCGAACGAACCATTACCCCTCGCCTAACTTTAAAACCATGGTTAAGGCCCTTAAATGATTAATTGGAGTATGAAACAATTGTGTAAAGTGGATTAGGCAGTTGGTAGAGTACTCGCGAAAGAATCGCCTTAAAATTCTTAATGGTTAATTTATTAAAAATGGTGGAGCCGAGGGTACTCGAACGACTTATGTGATTCGTTAAGCGTAGGAGTGACCATAAGCGAACGTTAGGGTTCAATTGGTTAAAGTCTAGTTTCTTAAGAGACCGGGGTTTAATTCCGACTTATGTTGTTGTTCATAGGTTATCGGACCCATTCTAAGCTTAAGTCTATCCAGGAACACTCAGGCAAGTTTTCTACCCGTTATACTGTTGTTGTGATATAAATATATGTATATGCATTATCTTGTGATAAGTTCATGATTGTTATTAGTAAATTTTTTGATATATTAGAGCATGCTGATATGGTATATATGCATGTCTATTTCGTAATCTTGATATCTAATTGTTGATTCAAATGCTTATAAGTAGCATAATACATATGCGAGAGATAAGCAGTAGTTTCGTATACCCTTAGTATAGGGGACCCAAAGGTGAACATTTTCTAAACCGGGAGTCGATGTTCCCGAGTATAATATATATATATATATATATATATATATGTATATATTTATATATATATTGATATAGTTTTCAAAACTATTAATCGAATAAGGTTTATTCGATAACTTTATTTTATTTAATGAATATTATTTTGAATATTCATTCAAGGACTTATGACTCCGCTTATTTTATTAAATAATATTCTTTATTTTATTAAAGAATAATGTTTCGATAATCAAACTTATTTTTGATTATTCAAATAAAGATCGTACTTTCGTATAAGTATATCTTTGGTTATTTATTATTCATTTCAAGTATGAGTTGTAAAACTTCTACTTCAATTATTTTTATAAAAATTATCATTTATGGGAATATTATTTAAATAACAATATTCAGATAATTTCTAACATATCGAGACTGATTTATTTTATTAAATCAGCATTACTCCAAACATTCTTAAAAATGTTTTTGAGTCTTCAAAATGATTTTTAAAAAGTTAGAGCGGATCCCAAAACTCATTTTTTGATTTAAGATCTTCCTTTCGAAGGGGATTTAAATACTCGCTCAAAACATGAGGGATCCGGCTCTGTGGTGTATTTTATATTCGCAATGAGGTTCTTGTTTTGAGAAAACATTTTGATTACTTGCCCAACGATCGGGAAGTAAGTCCATCTATTTGAGTCGGCATAAGTAACATGGGCTCAGTGGGCGTCCATGAAAGTGTAAGTGGCTCAGTAGGAGTCCATCAATGTGTAAGTGGCTGAGTGGCAGTCCAGCATAAGTCCTAATATGGCCAGGGTGATGACCAGTGGGGAATTCGTTCATCTACTAGTAGAAAAGGTTACTTATTGGTATCTTTGCCCGATCAGCAAGATATCAGGTTTATGCCAAGGTTTTCTTCTTTCCAAATTGATTGGATATTATAAATCAATTTATACGTTTCATAACAGAGGTTTCCAAGGAAAGTATGAGATATATATATATAGGTGTATATATATATATCGGGACTTAATGAAGTATCTCGTAACTTCATTTCTTTTGAATGATATTTTGAAGATTGAATCTATTCAAATCTTATCTTGTAGTCTCATCTATGTGATGAACTTTTGAAACTGATTATACCTTGAACGGTGGTAGTTCAAGTAGTATTCGGAAAAGATATAAGTATATTGGAGTATCTCGTAACTTCACCTTTTCAACTTATATCTGGTTAATGATTATCTTATGCATGACAAAAAATTTCAGAAAAACGTTGAGACAAGGTTAGATATATGAGATCGCCTTGCATCGATCTTTTTTATACAGTTATAAACTGGAACTCTGTGTATATTATACATGGCAGAGGATTTCAAGATTTTGAAAAGTATATATACATATATACTAAATATTTTGCGACTTGGTCGCATTAAGAGATCAAACTTGGTTCATTTCTTTTTGACCAAGACTTTCATGAGTATTGTCAGAATGCTCATATTTTGTAAATTATTATGCATATTATTTCGGTGGGCTTGTTGCTCACCCTTGCTTTCTTCTTTCATCACACAACAACAGATAGAAAAGATAAACAAGACCAAGCTTCCAATTCGCAAGCGGTTAGGAAACGTTCCGCAGTTTTCTGAAAGCGTTGATGTCGTGTAGCTGAGGTAGGATCTACCAATAGGCTAGTCTTTCGACTTTTAATGTACCAGACTTATGTATATTTATGAATTGTAATAATGGCAAAGAATATGTAAATTATTCAGAAACCCTTTTAAGGTGTAATGGTTTATAATTGTAGAATAAAATGACTTGTGTTATTGTTGGATATTCATCTCTGATACTATAACTTGTGGTGTGTGTGTATATTGTGGGGTCACAGTACGCAGTAGTTGGTTGAGTATTAAGATAAAGTATTATTAAGGGAAATGGAACTCGTGACAACCCGGATCCCCGACCCCGGATTTGGGGGTGTTACAGAAATGGTATCAGAGCTAAGCGTTATAAAC
The DNA here is from genome assembly GCF_009905375.1 of Apium graveolens. Lineage (NCBI taxonomy): Eukaryota > Viridiplantae > Streptophyta > Magnoliopsida > Apiales > Apiaceae > Apium > Apium graveolens. The sequence continues at coordinate 135,079,710 of NC_133647.1, forward strand.
CTCAGAGATGATGTGACGTTAAAATAATAAGTTCACTAAGATAATAAGAACTTTTGCCAAGTTCATAGTCGGACTACCTAACGTAGTACTGACAGTTAAAACCCTTATGGGAACCCTTATAAATATCGTGATTGAAGCGTAGTTCATTATCGTATATGGTAGCGGGACTCTGAACCGTGAGGTTGAGGAGCAACAGTGCGATGATGTTTTATTACTTATTGGAGATCAGATTGTGGATCCGATAGAGCGTCCTAACAAGGGACCGGATGATGTTCATATTGAGGATGTAGCGGTTGAGGATGTTGTCCTAGAAGGGATTGTTGTAGAGGAGGATCCCGTGGAGGATCCTGACAAGAATTAATAAAGGACCACTAAGGAATTGATTACCATGGTTAGGGCGACTACCAGAGGTAGGATTGGCCGGTCACTACCGGAGGTTCGTTCAAGTTTGTAAAGATAGTAGCCCTTTTAACGCGGCTTACTCGTAAGACTGAGAAGTTCGAATGGACAGAGAAATGCGAGAACAGCTTTTAAGAACTGAAGTAAAGATTGGTGACGGCCCCTATGTTGGCGTTGCCGGATGGAAAAGGAGATGTTGTGAAGTGTAGTGATGCTTCGCATAAGGAATTAGGGTGCTTCTTATACAGCACAGCAAGGTAATCACGTACGTGTCAAGATAATTAAGGGAATATAAAAATTCGATATCCCCACCCATGAGCTTGGGCTCGTGGCAATAGTTTTGCCCTAAAGATTGGAGGCACTACTTGTATGGAGAGAAATGCGAGATTAACACAAGCCATAAGTGCTCTAGTGCATTTTCACGCAAAAAGAGCTCAACATGCGCCAGAGGAGGTGGTTAGAGCTAATCAAGGATTACGATTATGAGATTCTTTATCATCCAGGGAAAACCAAAATGGTGGCTAATGCCCTTAGTATAAAAGAGAAACTCAAGATGAAAATGTCTTTGGGAGAGTTGATAAGAGATTTTGAGAAAATGGAAATAGAAGTGAAGGTAAATGGAGCCGGTACTGAAAAGTTGTTTGAGATTGCAATACAGCCCGAATTATTGGAAAGATCATATTGTGCCAAGAAAAAATGATGAATAAAGGCAGAGAGCCAACAAATAGAGAAGAGATTAATATTGAGAAAGATGATAAGGGAATAATGAGGTATTCCTACAAAATTTGGGTTCCAAACGTTCAAGAGCTTAAGGACGAGATATTAGGTGAAAGCCATAGTTCGAGGAATAAGATTTAGGGCAAACCCTGAATGTGATCGTCAGGGAGGTCGCCATCAAGAAAGAAAGAACCCATAACATAATGAAATGGAAAACAAGGATTTTAACGTATAAGATAACTCTGATTATGGGGAGGAGGAGGAAACATTTCATACTGAGAAAACAGAAGTCGAGCAAGATAGGGAAAACCAGGAAGGTACTCCTATGGGGCAATTCATGGACCTGCCTAAACAAAACTTATACTTTTACCCCAACCACCACCCTGAGGAAACAATGTGGTGTGAAATTCTTTCAGGACCTTTAAGTCGCTAAGCTCTCAGAGTTCCAAGGAACAAACTGACCCAGTAGAGGCGAGAGCCCGGTTAAAAGAAATAGAGGAATCATTTGAGATTCTAAATGATTGACGAAGCGTAAAATACTATTTTTGTCACCTACCTTCCTAAGAGAGAGGCCACCTGCTGGTGAAAGACCAAGAAAGGCATGGAACCAGAGGTTAGAATAAACTGATTAAAGTTCAGTCAATTGTTTTCGGGAAAGTAATTCCCAAGGTTATGGAGATAGTATAAAAGCTTTAGAGCCAGAACAAAGGCGGACGAGTATGATGAATTATGAAGCTAAGTTGTAAAAGTTGTCAAGATTCGTTCTGATGACAAGAATCCCAGAACGACGTGATATTTGAAGTCAATGATTAGTGGGTTCGTGAAATGATTGTAATAGAAAAGAAAATAAAAAGAAACTGAAGTGGAAAGCAAAATAAAGACAATAGAGTTTGAGGAATGATAAGGGAGTTGGGTATGAGGAAACCCTAAAGACTCGTAGCAATAGAAATAGAAAAGTATATAATCGTCAGGATGATGGTGATTCATAATGAGTTAAAGTTGATGGTTGAAGGCATAAGAGATACATATAGTTTATCCCCTATAAGTTGGGAGGATTCGAGGAAACCTTGAGATAGTTTGAAGGATAAATAATGAGACGCGGATAGACTGAGGAGACAAGAAAGTAAGAAATTAGGAAAATTGGATGAAGGAAGTGACCTTCAAGAATGTGAAGTGTAAGACCGGGGGCATGATACCCAGAAAGGGAGACAGCAGGTATGAAAGATATCCCAATATTGAGATGACTGTTGACATAAACAACAAAAGTAAATGAGGAATTATTAAGAAGAAGTTCACGTTGAACACGACCAATATCTTCCAGAACATCCCTGTTGTCATTGCCAAATTAGGAAATAAAAGCGGGTAACCATTGTTATCTTTTGGAGGCCATATGGGTTGACCTCAGTTTGAATAAGGATGCTATTGTGAAATTGGTATAGACTATCGAGGTGGGAATGATTGAATAAGATAATCTAACAAGGATATATGACTTGATTTATCCATGGCAGGATGCAAGTACCTTTTTAAAGGTGGAATTAAGGATATAACTTCGATAACTTAAGATGAACCCTAGGGGAATGCATAAAGGTTGGCATTTCGCCCTTAATAGGGACAGTATGAGTTTTGACAGTATGAATTGGAAAGGATTAAGGTAACAACAACCTTTAAGGATCAGTGGGGAAATTTTTCAGAAGTATATAGACAATGATTTTGGTATTAGTAAATGGTATCTTGATATGCCCTGTGCCTAGGGTGTACCTGATGAAGGATTTAAGGATAACCTTAGAGGTTTTACAAGGAGAAAGGTAATATTCAAAGTTCTCAAGAATAGGAATTTTGATGAAGGAAATATGACGTAATTATAATAATGCCAGGTGGGGAACGTGTTGAACCATAAGAAAGTATAGATCGACCCAATGAGGGTCGGGATTGGTGAAAATAAGAAGGACCCAAGATAAGAGACATCATAAGTATGATCAAGAGTCAGTCGTGACAATGTTCACATCTAAAGACTAAGGCAATGACTTATGGAAAAATGGTGAATTTTTTTTTCTCACCAGGACTTAAGAAAAGCATTTTCACATAAGCAGTGATTGAAATGAGGTAGAAAATTTAGTTGGAGGTGGTTAAAATGACATTGATTATAAGGAAATTTACTAGAGGTGGCCGACACTTTAAGTGTAAGAGGACAATTATAAGCGCTCGTGCCAGAGGAATAAAGTAATGATGGTTAAAGTCGTGAAGGTGGTATTATGGTGTGAAAGATTGACATTCCTTCTGATGATTGTGCGATACTCAACCATAATAGTAGTCTGGTAAAGATTTAATTCACGTTATCGCTGTGAGCGGGCTACATATCTTAGAAGGTCCTATCTTGAGATAAACCAGGACCATGTTATGAAAGGACTAAATGAACCTTTGAGCTTCATATCTCCTAATAAAGATATATGGTTAATAATGGTATTAGCCTGTTATCGTTGCTTTCATTGAAACTCTTCTGCAATTTCATCTGCTTCATGTCATGTATGTACGTCATGATCAGGAGTGTTCTTCATGAATCATGAATGGTGATTATGTTACCTCCTTAGAAGGATTCGATACGATATGTATGGACTCCGTATGGCTAGCTATTAAGACTTGATGGAAAACTAATGACTACAGTAGGTCAACGGTGGACCATAGTAATGCAGGAATGATTCTGCGAGTAATGAACCGATTACTAGCAACCGTGAGAGTTGTATTGGAATGGATGTTGAGAGTGAGTACCACTAATCGGGTCGTGGTGGTGTATAAGTTATCATTGATAGGCTAATTAAGTCGATTATCTACCTATTGAATACTTATTCCTTCTTATCAATAGAGAGTCGTATTACTATACGAGGAAGGTTGCGGTGCAAGCATAGAATTCTAGTTACGATGATGTCTAGAATGAGATCCCAGATTCGATTTTTGATGTCGAGGGAGTTTCAAAGGTGATTGTGTATAAGCTCGAGCAAGAGCATGGGTCCATAGAATGATGGACGGAATAGCAAAAATATTTAAGCAGGTGAAATGTGATGCTATAATACTTGATGTTGATATATATACGTATACGTTTTGTTCTCCTATGACAAACCTCTATAGTTCAGAGGTATATTCCAAGCCAGATATTTTATGGCAGTATTTTTTCATATATACAATTCTCTTCAGTTCGTTCTTTTCTCTTCTTTTCATTTCATGTAAGCTGAGAAGAACAACCCTTCCAGGAGGGGAGGTATTGCCGAATGACTATCTATCTGTGTGATAGAAGCCTAGTAGGATACCACATGTTGTTTAATTGCTTGTCAAGTACTAAAGGCTGGCCACCTTATGTACTAACTATGCAATAGAACAAGTGTTCATGATCATAGTGATCTCTCAATAAATTCTTTTACTTCTATATGAAGGACCAAGCATTCGAAGATGGAAGCAGCTAGAGATGAAGTGGTATCAGTATGGTGGTATTCCGAATTTAACGCGTTCGTGATACTAAGGTTGACGTGATTATTAAAAGGTTACACAACGCTAACAAGCAAGAGTGTAACCAGTATAATATTAGGTGTGGAAGATAGTAACGATTACAAACTAGAAAAGAGTGGGTATTGAGAAGCAAAAGCTATAATGCTAGCTATGATGAGAGTCTGTGCAATAGACTTGAAAGAATTTGGAACGATCACTTAACGCGAATTGAGTTTTCTGACGACAATAGATCATATGTCATTATCGAGATGTCGCCTTATGAGATCCTTGAGGGAAGACAAAGTCGATCTCCCTTATGTTAGGATGAAGATGTAGAGCGCGAGATGCTCGGACCAGCAGTAGTCCAAAGGACCAGGGATATAATAGATCTAATCAGAGGACGGCCGGTAGTAGCCCAAGATGGACATAAGAGGTATGTTGTATGCTGATTCGACTCGAAAGGACAAAGAGTATTATGAAATAGGGGACCTAGTAATGTTAAAGGTATCCCTTGGAAAGGATTGATGAGGTTCGGAAAGAAAGGAAAGCTAAGTCCATAATTTGTTGGACCCTGGGAGGTATTAAGACGTATTGGGAAGTTAGCATATGAGCTAGCCCTACCCCCGAACATGTAGCAAGTTCATAACGTGTTCCACGTATCAATGTTAAGGAAGTGTAATTCGGATGCCAGACAAATAGGGGCATATGAGCGCATAGACATGCAACCAGATGTAACCTATATGGAGCAACCAGGAAGGCTTATAGATTGAAAAGGAACAAGTGCTTAGGAGAGGGGTTATCAAACTACTCAGAGTTTGATGGTAGAACCACAATGTGGGAAAATTTACTTGAGAGTTAGAAAGTGCAATGCTAAGAGATTATCACTATTCATTTTCTATCTGATTCCGGGACGGAATCCTTTTAAGGAGGGGAGACTGTAATAACCCCAATTTTTGGAATTTTTGAAACCCTGATGAATAGTAACTTTTGCTGATGATGTTGATTAAGGAAAATTATCAGACCATACTATATAGGAGTATTGTTATGGAAATTCTAAGATCGTATTAGTATTCCATAAAGTAAATAAGTGTATGTAAAGATCATCAGAATCCAAATTCGAACACTTTGATTTTTCTCGAAAATCCACCAGATACCGAAAGAATTGAGTATAAGGTAACATGATTAAAAGGATTTACATTCAAGGATTATCATAGAGGATCATAAAAGGAATATAAAATATTGAGAAAGGTTTAGGGGAACCCAAGTAATAAGATCCCGGATATGATCCCTCGAACGATAAACGCGAACGAAAGTTAAGCGAACCGTATAATAGATAAGCGGTCATTAGACAAGTAATTAAGGGTTAATCAAAGAGGTTAGTGGATGATGATGTCATCACACCAACAAGAAGAAGACAAGTGTAACAAGATGACCTAAGCTTGATGACATAAGCATGACAAGTGGGAAGGATTGGTTGGTTGATTGTGAGCCACACATTTTTCACCATGGTAAATTCCATGTAACCAAGCTAAACACCACACAAATCATCAAAACACAAATCAAGAAGCTATTTCTTCTTCTTCTCCTTCATTGCCTCGGCTTTTCTTCTTTAAACAAGAAGGAAAATTTCAAAACTCAAGCTTCACTCCATCATAAATCAAGAAGTTAGTCTTTATAGCTCTTATATTTCATAACTAAGAAGAGCAAGTAGTTTGAGTGCTTGAATCCAAGGTTTGCTAGCTCAAATAAATCATTTTAGTTTATGGTGAATAGTAACTTTCAAGAACAAACTTTTGATTCTTGATTTTATTTGTAAGGTCAAGGTAGCTTAAGCATAGATCAAGGCTTCCATGGACATTCCAAGGATCTTTCATTGATTAAAAGCTTCAAGAAGGTATAAAAAAACTTCAAACCCTTAGCTTTACTTTGAATGTTTAGGAGTGGTTTTTATTGTTATAGTATATGAGAAGCATGATGCTTGTGTGTTTCAAGTTTGGTTGGGTTTGTAGTGATTTGGATGATTGAATCTTGTTTATAGTTAATGAAACTTAAGTATAGTTAGTAGTTCATGTTTAGGTTTGAATTAATTGGAAAATCTTGAGATGTTGGGACTGATATGGTAAGGTTTGGTTGTATTATTGATTGTGAGTTGTATTGTGGTTGTTTGGAATGGTTTAAAACTTTGGTAATGGCGTAAACATAGCCGTCGTAATGCCCGATTTACCTTAGACTGTTTTTGTTCTTAACTTCAGGACCCGTGAACTCAATGTTATATTCTGACTAGTACCATGTTTAGATAGTTCATGTTACGAGCTTCGTTTTCATATGTTGTTCTCTTGAATCCGATGTACGGTTTAGGAGAAACGACCATTTTAAGTAACGGCGTTTCGCGAATGAACCATTACCCTCACCTTACTTTGAAACCTTGGTTAAGGCCCTTAAATGACTAATTGGAGTATGAAACAATTATGTAAAGTGTATTAGGCAGTTGGTAGAGTACTCGCGAAAGAATCTCCTTAAAATTCTTAATGGTTAATTTATTAAAAATGGTGGAGCCGAGGGTACTCGAACGACTTATGTGATTCGTTAAGCGTAGGAGTGACCATAAGCGAACGTTAGGGTTCAATTGGTTAAAGTCTAGTTTCTTAAGCGACCGGGGTTTAATTCCGACTTATGTTGTTGTTCATAGGTTATCGGACCCACTCTAAGCTTAAGTCTATCCGGGAACACTCAGGCAAGTTTTCTACCCGTTATACTGTTGTTGTGATGTAAATATATGTATATGCATTATCTTGTGATAAGTGCATGATTGTTATTAGAAAATTTTGCGATATATTGCAGCATACTGATATGGTATATATGCATGTCTGTTTCGTAATCTTGATATCTAATTGTTAATTCAAATGCTTATAAGTTGCATAATACCTATGCTAGAGATAAGCAGTAGTTGCGTATACCCTTAGTATAGGGTACCCAAAGGTGAACATTTTCTAAACCGGGAGTCGATGTTCCCGAGTATAATATATATATATATATTTATATATATATATATATTGATATAGTTTTCAAAACTATTAATCGAAAAAGGTTTATTCGATAACTTTATTTTATTTAATGAATATTATTTTGAATATTCATTCGAGGACTTATGACTCCGCTTATTTTATTAAATAATATTCTTTATTTTATTAAAGAATAATGTTTCGATAATCAAACATATTTTTGATTATTCAAATAAAGATCGCACTTTCGTATAAGTATATCTTTGTTTATTTATTATTCATTTTAAGTATGAGTTGTAAAACTTCTACTTCAATTATTTTTATAAAGATTATCCTTTATGGGAATATTATTTAAATAATAATATTCAGATAATTTCTAACATATCGAGACTGATTTATTTTATTAAATCAGCATTACTCCAAACATTCATAAAAAAATTTTGAGTCTTCAAAATGATTTTTAAAAAGTTAGAGCGGATCCCAAAACTCATTTTTAGATTTAAGATCTTCCTTTCGAAGGGGATTTAAATACTCGCTCAAAATATGAGGGATCCGGCTCTGTGGTCTATTTTATATTCGCAACGAGGTTGCTATTTTGAGAAAACATTTTAATTACTTCCCCAACGTTCGGGAAGTAAGTCCATCTATTTGAGTCGGCATAAGCAACATGGGCTCAGTGGGCGTCCATGAAAGTGTAAGTGGCTCAGTAGGAGTCCATCAATGTGTAAGTGGCTGAGTGGCAGTCCAGCATAGGTCTTAATGCGGCCAGGGTGATGACCAGTGGGGAATTCGTCCATCTACTAGTAGAAAAGGTTACTTATTGGTATATTTGCCCGATCAGCAAGATATCAGGTTTATGCCAAGGTTTTTCTTTCCAAATTCATTGGATATTATAACTCAATTTATACCTTTTATAACAGAGGTTTCCAAGGAAAGTATGAGATATATATATATAGGTGTATATATATATATCGGGACTTAATGAAGTATCTCGTAACTTCATTTCTTTTGAATGATATTTCAAAGATTGAATCTATTCAAATCTTATCTTGTAGTCTCATATATGTGAGTGTATATATATATATATATATCGGGACTTAATAAAGTATCTCGTAACTTCATTTCTTTTGAATGATATTTCAAAGATTGAATCTATTCAAATCTTATCGTGTAGTCTCATCTATGTGATGAACTTTTGAAACTGATTATACCTTGAACGGTGGTAGTTCAAGTAGTATTCGGAAAATATATAAGTATATTGGAGTATCTCGTAACTTCACCTTTTCAACTTATATCTGGTTAATGATTATCTTATTCATGACAAAGATTTTCAGAAAAATGTTGAGACAAGGTTAGATATATGAGATCACCTTGCAACGATATTTTTTATACAGTTATAAACTGGAACTCTGTGTATATTATACATGGCAGAGGATTTCAAGATTTTGAAAAGTACATATACATATATACTAAATATTTTGCGACTTGGTCGCATTAAGAGATCAAACTTGGTTCATTTCTTTTTGACCAAGACTTTCATGAGTACTGTGAGAATGCTCATATTTTGTAAATTATTATGCATATTATTTCGGTGGGCTTTTTGCTCACCCTTGCTTTCTTCTTTCATCACACAACAACAGATAGAAAAGATGAACAGGACCAAGCTTCCAATTCGCAAGCGGTTAGGAAACGTTCCGCAGTTTTCTGAAACCGTTGATGCCGTGTAGCTGAGGTAGGATCTACCAATAGGCTAGTCTTTCGACTTTTAATGTACCAGACTTATGTATATTTATGAATTGTAATAATGGCAAAGAATATGTAAATTATTCAGAAACCCTTTTAAGGTGTAATGGTTTATAATTGTGGAATAAAATGACTTGTGTTATTGTTGGATATTCATCTCTAATACTATAACTTGTGGTGTGTGTATATTGTGGGGTCACAGTACGCAGTAGTTGGTTGAGTATTAAGATTAAGTATTATTAAGGGAAATGGAACTCGTGACAACCCGGATCCCCGACCCCAGATTTGGGGATTTTACAAACGTAAGGTTCATCATAACCTTGCTCAGAGCCTTCATCAGAGCTTTTCCCATCATAAGAACTTTTGTCACGATATTGAGACATCTTTTCTTCTAGCGTCTATTTGTTGACAGAGGAATTTGGTAACAACAAATTTCAAGGTTCGTAGCCGGAAAAAAGATCTGTGACGGTGGTTCTTCGTCGGAAAACATGAACAGTAATCGTCAGATTTTATAAACAGTGTTTGATGTTTGTGATTATTAGTGGATGAGATTGCTTAAGGTTAGTGGTGGCTCCTTTGCGCTCTCGCTTCTCACCCCTTGTAATTTACTTATGTATCCCTATTTATAGGTGATAGGAAATAAAATAAACCCTGATTGTGTAATTAAAATTGCATTGATTGTATTAACATTGGACTGGCGGTTAAGCCCATTAGAGGAGGCCCAAGACCCTTGATAGGGTCCCAAAATAGCCTAGGAATATAATTGGTTAAGACCAGATACGGTCCAATAACGAAGCCCAATTGGAAAGGGCCCAAAACCCTGAATATTAATTAATTTCATAATTAATTAATAAAGGAAAAATCAACTGTTAAGATGAGTCCCAATGAGGATATAAATACTTGTAGATTAGCCCACAAGGGACCTGATAGGATAAGGAATCAGTTTCCTACTTCCTAGGACTCCAAAGTCCATTCTAATTTTGAGACTTGCCCACCAAGTCTCCTAACCCAAGTCCAATTCAAGGACTCCCAACATCTATATAAGGGGCCTCACCCCAACAATCAGAACTACATTTTTGGCTTGATTCTCCAACTCACGGAGATACGTAGGCATCTAGTAAAGGAAGAGTTAAGCTACAAAACACGAGAGCAGCCATTGAAGGCCTTGAGCTCCCGAACCTTAGTAATAAATACAGCAATTAATATACCCTGAGTTTTTATCCATAATATTTGGCGCTGTCTATGGGACAAGCACAACAACAACCATGGCTAGAACAGGGAGAGGAAGCAGCGCCCTTGAAGGAGAAACACCAACGGGGACGACCCAAGCGATTTCGTCAACAGTGGAGGTACCTCCGCATTCAACCTATGCCTCCACCCAAGGAGGAGCCCAGGTAGGGGAAACTGAACCTCAACCTCAAGGGATGATTCCCCCTGCTCCTCAAGGGACGAATCCCCAATTTCAACAGCTACATACACCTATGAATTCTCGACCTGTTGGGTATGAGTATTCAACTATTGTGACCACTAACCCCCCTTATGGGATGCCCCTTTACCCCGAGGTTGGAGGATGTGGACATGCTGGACGGATTGAAGCACGGGGGAAAACACCCCCTATATACAAGGTTTGGCTCCTATCCCGGAGGATCAGGAATTTTCTGGTCCTTATACTAAGAGAGACTCTGAATCTTCGGATGATGAAGTGGCCCCAAGAAGGAGACGTGCTGGCAAAGAGCCGATGCCTGATGGTAACCAACGTCCTAGGAGCACCCGAGGGACGAATCCCCAAGAAGTGCAGGTTAGAATTAGGGCTCACGAGGCTGAGATTCAAAGGCTGAAGCGTGACTTGGAAGCGCACAAGGATGATAAGGAGAAGGAACTTTGATGATCGTAGGAGGGATCAAGACGATCAGGGGCAAAATCCCCAGCCAAGGGAACCAGTGATAAATGCAATCTTTAAAGGACCGTGACCCCGAGGGCCTGTGATTAATACAATCTCTAGAGGACCAACTGTTGCTGGGTTATCCAAGAACTCAAGGAAAGCATATACTAGAGAAGTCATGCATATTGTTGGGGAAGCCCCGAAGAGGGCCAGGACAGGAGTGACAATGGCATTTGATGATTCTGACCCGGAGGGTGTGAAATTTCCTCATGATGACCCGCTGGTTATAACACCCATAATAGGGAACAACCCGGTGAATAGGGTCCTTGTAGATAATGGTGCTTTAGTGGATATCTTGCTCCATGACACCTTTTTAAGGATGGGTTATAATGATTCTCAATTGACCCCAACTGATATGCTGATATATGGATTTATAGGAGTGGAATGCCCCGTGAAAGGGATAATTAAGTTGCCAACAACCATAGGTCAGGAACCAAGGCAAGCAACACAAATGTTGGACTTTGTGGTGGTGAAGGCTGGTTCAACTTACAACGCGATTATGGGAAGAATAGGGATACATGCCTTCAAGACAGTCCCTTCTTCCTACCATTCAGTTATGAAGTTTCCCACCCAGAATGGGATTGGAGAAGAGAGAGGAGATCAAAAAATGGCAAGAAGTTGTTATGTGGCCTCTCTGAGGGCAGATGGAGTTGGGGGGGCAGGTACTTCCTATTGAAGATCTGGATATCTGTGAGAATAATGAGAAAAGAGGGAAGCCAGCAGAAGACTTAGTATTGATTCCTTTAGCTCCCGAGGATCCTAAGAAAGTGACTTTTGTTGGAGCCATGCTAGAGGAGCCCCTTAGAGGGAAGTTGGTGAAATTTTTGCAAGAAAATAGTGATGTGTTTGCATGGTCGGCGGTTGATATGCCAGGCATAGACCCGGAACTGATTACTCACAAGCTGAATATGGATCCGAATCGGAGGACGGTGAAGCAAAAGAAAAGAAGCTTTGCTCCAGAGAGGCAAGAGGCTATTAAACAAGAAATGAAGAAGCTCTTAGAGGCTGGATTCATTGAGGGGATACAATTTCTAGAATGGTTAATAAACCTTGTGATGGTGAAGAAGGTCAATGGAAAATGGAGAATGTGTGTGGATTTCACCGATTTGAATGATGCATGGCCCAAGGACTGTTTCTCATTGCCAAGGATAGATACATTAATAGATGCTACTGCTGGACATGAGATGTTGAGCTTCATGGATGGATTTAGTGGATACAATTAAATCAAGATGCACAAGGATGACATCCCAAAGGTATCATTCATCACTGACTTTGGTGTTTATTGTTATCTTGTTATGGTATTTGGTATCAAGAATGCAGGTGCCACCTATCAAAGGTTGGTAAATAAGATTTTTAAGGATCTTATTGGCAAGACCATGGAAGTTTATATCGATGACATGTTAGTCAAGACTCTAGTAAAGACTGACCATATAATCCATTTGAGGGAAGCTTTTGAGGTCCTGTGATACCACAAGATGATGTTAAATCCTGCAAAGTGTGCTTTCGGTGTGGGATCTGGAAAGTTTTTAGGATTGATGGTCTCCAAGAGAGGAATTGAGGCCAATCCTGATAAAATAAAGGCAATCCTGAACATGGAGCCACCAAAAACTATCAAAGATGTTCAAAAGCTCACTTGAAAGGTTGCTGTATTGGGGCGATTCATCTCCAAGTCTGGGGATAAGTGCTTGTCGTTCTTCAAGTCCTTGAAGAAGGTTAAGGATTTCGTATGGAGTGAGGAAAGCCAGAAGGCATTCGAAGAATTAAAGAAATATATGGCTCAGGCCCCGCTGTTAGCCAAGCCAACTCTGAATAAAGTTTTATACTTGTACTTGGCCGTTTCAGAAAATGCCTTGAGCGCTGTATTGGTTAAGGAGGAACTTAAAATCCAAGAAACCCGTATACTATGTTAGAAAAATTCTGCATGGAGCTGAGTTGAATTATTTAAATATTGAGAAGTTTGATTTAGCCTTGGTAATGGCTTCAAGAAAGTTGCGTCCTTACTTTCAGGCTCATCAAATTGAGGTGCTCACAAATCAGCCCCTGAGAAATATTATTCATAGTCCCAAGGCTAGTGGGAGGCTGATCAAGTGGGCAATAGAGTTGGGAGAATTTGACATCAAGTATAAGCCGCGAACGGCAATAAAAGCCCGGGCATTGGCTGACTTCGTGGTGGAATGTACCATACCCCTCCAAGAAGTCGGGGGGCAGGAAGATACTATACCTCAAGACAAGGAAGTTGATAAGGGGGACAAAGAAAAGGATGATAAGGAGAAGGAATATTGGGTTCTCTATTTTGATGGAGCATTAAAAACAAATTCAAGTGGAGCAGGGTTAGTTTTACAAAGCCCTGATGGGTTCTTGATTGAATACGCTATGAAGTTAGACTTCCCAACCACAAATAATGAAGCGGAATATGAGGCTTTGATAGCCGGCCTCGGCCTAGCAGGGACACTAAGAATCAAGAACTTGAAGGTCTATGGAGACTCAAAGTTGGTCATATCCCAGGTGAAGGGAGAGTTTGAGGCAAGGGATGATACGATGGCTAAGTCTGTCCGCCTAGTAAGAGCTGTGATGACCCAATTCGATGAATGCCATGTTGAGCACATCCCAAGGGAGGAAAATGCTAAGGCAGATGTATTATCAAAGTTTGCTTCATTTGAGATAAAGGAAAGTTCAGGAAGTGTATACTTCCACGTTCTGAAGACACGGGGCATTGATGTTAAGCTTGTAGCTCCTATAGGGCTGGGGACGTCATTGATAGATCCCATTAAGGCCCATATTCAAACTGGTTAATTACCAAATGATGTGATTGAATCCCGAAGGTTGGCTGTTCGAGCACTAAGATACTCCTTGATCGATGGGATTTTATATAAAAGATCTTATGTGGTTCCTTACTTAAGATATCTCAGGCGCGATGAGGCACGCTTTCCTCTTAAAGAAGTGCATGAAGGTATCTGTGGGCAAAACCTGGGGGGCAAAGCACTGGCTCATAAAATAACTCGTTTAGGCTTCTATTGGCCGGAGATGATGGCTGATGCCAAAGAGTATGTGAAGAAGTGTGATCGCTGTCAGAAACATGCACTTGTCGTTCGACAACCCCCCGAAATGCTAACCTCTATCAACTCTCCCATCCCCTTTGCCATGTGGGGAATGGATATACTTGGGCCTTTCCCCATGGCCACGGCACAAAGAAAGTTCTTGATTGTAGCCATTGATTATTTTACTAAATGGATTGAAGCCAAGCCTTTGGCCAAGATCATGACTAAGAAAGTTGCACAATTCCTGTGGGAAAATATCATGTGCCGGTATGGAATTCCCCGCATCCTAGTCACTGACAATGGAACACAGTTCAACAATGAGGAATTCAAGAAGTATTGTGAGGAGAATGAAATTGAGTTACAATTTACCTCTGTGGCTCACCCGCAAGCCAATGGGCAAGCGGAAGTGGCAAATCGAATAATCCTGGATGGACTAAAGAAGAGGATCGAGAAGTCAAGAAATAACTCGGTGGATGAAATACTCCTGATTCTATGGGCCTATATGACTACTTGTAGAGTCACCATTGGAGCAACTTTCTTCATGTTAGCATATGGGGCAGAGGCAATTGTTCCTGTAGAGATATCACATTCGTCTCCTAGAATCCAGGCTTTTAATGCTGAAGAAAATGAGGAGGGGCAGAGATTAGCCCTGGATCTAATTGATGAAATACGAGATGAGGCACATGAAAAGATAGTGGAATATCAGAAAAAGGCTTCATTCTATTACAACCTAAGGGTTAAGGAAAGGTTCTTCAAGCAAGGAGACTTGGTTTTGAGGAAGGTGGAAGCTTCCGGTGTTGGGCCGAAAGGGAAACTTGCCCCAAATTGGGAAGGACCATATAAAGTCAAAAGTGTTCAAGGAAGACGAACCTACAAGATGGAGACTATGAATGGTTTTGAAGTCCCAAGAACCTGGCACGCGCAGAACCTGAAGGTTTACTATGTGTAAAAAGGTTGAGCACGATTCTCACTTGTCAAGATGAAAAGTAGGTTTAAAAGCACCTTGAAGCTTTGCTTGCTTAGGATTTTTATAAATTTGATAGAAGATATGTTTTAGTTTTATCAGGATTGAACCATCTCGTGTAAGGTGTCAAAAGCACCAAGTTATAATGAAAAGCGTTCAATTTGATCTAGATTACTAAATTGATATATTGTGAAGGATAAAACCAAGTTATAAACTTGAGTTTGGAAACTCGGAAAGCTGGGCTATGATTAAATAACTAAGCAAAATGAGTAAAAATAACCAAAGTCAATTACAAAGCTTCAGAATGTCTGAGGAAAAGAAAAATACATAATACAAAGAAGTTAGGCCTTAGAAGACTCAGATTCTTCAGAGCCACTATCTGAAGTCTCCTCAGAAGTCTCCTGAGTAGGTCCCTCGGAAGTTTCTTCAGAAGTCTCCGCAGAGGTCTCCTCAGAACTACCCTCAGATGCCTTGGATGCCGTAAGGGACACTGGTCTTGGAGGCTCTTCCACCCTGGCCTTCTTTGTAATAGGCTCGGCCTCTTCCTCAGAAGAAGATTCCTCCTCTTCAAAGATGGACTCAGGCTCCTTCCTCTTCTGGCCTTGGCCCTGGCTTCCTGATGGCGCTCTGACCGGAGGCGCTGAAATGTCATCCTTAATTAGATCAGCAAGCTTGTTAGCAACGCCCCCAAGTGTTGGGACCTTTACAGGGCAAGAGAAGGGAGCTTGCTCAAGAATCTCAGGAAACTCATCTTGGATAGCCTCTACGTCAGCGTCTCAGCCTTCCTTATCGATGACTGGGTGAAGGAGGGCATCATGCTCTACCATTAATCTTTGAACTCTTGCGTATCCATCCAGCCATCAAAGGCTTTGTCCTTCTAAGCCTTAAGGACCACAATCTCAGCCCGGGCCGTTTCCAAATCAGAAGTGGATGAGGCAAGTTGGGCTTTGAGAGTCTCTATTTGCTAGTTAGCCTCCTCCAACTTCTTGTTTGTATCCTCAAGGCCAACCTTCCAAGCCTTAGCCTGGTGAATCTCCCCTTAGAAATGGATGTTCGCTAGAGGAGATGAAGAGAAAGTAAGAAATAAGAAAAATCATGACAGAAAGCTATAGATAACAAAAGAAAAAAGACGTACCATCGCCAGGGCCTGAGCACCAAAAAGCTCGTTAACCTCCAATTCCTGTTGGAGGACAAGGTCATGATAGTCTACTGGGGAAATGGAATGCATGGACCATTCCTTGGCAAGTTTTGTATTGCCGACAATCGAGTCCTTTCCCCGAATTCCCTAGGCAGGTTGGAAGAAAGCCCCTGGTTTCTGTTTTGTACACAAGGGTTGGCTGGGGCCTTCCTCATCTCCTTCCTTTGTCTGAAGAAGGAACTCCGGCAAGCAATCCCCAAGGCGCGGGTCCTTGAAGACCTTTCCGGCGTGCTTCATCCTGGTCATTTCCAGTTCTTTAGGCTTAGTAGCCTCTTCGATCCTCTCAGCTACTGCAACGAATAAGTAAAGTGGATTGAGAAAATAATAAAGTAAAAAAGTGGGAAAACCGAAGACAACTAGAAAAGGAATAAAATGTACCTTTTCTAGGAACGGGAGAAAGGCCATGTTCCACAAGAACGGTCTCTCTGATGAGATCCCAAGAGTATGATGTACCATTATCTTGGGTAACGAGGTTGAAGGCCCTGGTCTCCTCCTCAGTTAAAATAATGTCTTTCGGGCTCCCGTCCACGGTTTGCCCAAAAGACGAGCGAAACAGAGTCCCCCAGTCTCCGCCATCCCAAAGGAAATAAAGAAACTCTTTTTTCCACCCCAAGTTGTTGTCAGGGATGGATTTCCCATTCACTATGTGAGGGACAGTGGGGCGCTGGTTCAAAGACACCCACCCCAGGTTCTTGTCAGGGCTGTTCTTTAACTAAAAAAAAATTCTGAACACAGCGACCGAAGTAGGGATGTTGTGATTGGCGCATTGCGATAATTAGCAAAGAATCAACCTCCAAGAGTTTGGAGGGAGTTGGCAAGGGCTAATGCCCACATCAGCTAGTAAAAATGGGATAAAAGGATGGAAAGGGAGTCTAATACCTGCCCTTAAGGTGTCCCTAAAGACGCATAAAGCCTCTTTCTTCCATTGACAGGCCATGTCGGCCGGACCCGCAAGAACCAACTTGAAGGGCTCCTTAATCTTAAAGAAAGACTTCATCTTATCCAACTCCATTGCATCCCGGAAAATGCTAATATGATCATGCGCATCCAGGTGCGGGTCAGACGGGTACTCATCCCTTTGGGTATTGATCATATCTATTAGAGAGGTGTACCTTGACCGAATGGGGAACTCGTTGGATTTCTTGGCCACATTCATTTTGGCCAAACGGGTCATTCTCTTGTCTGCCATATAAAAAAGGGCAGAAAAGAAAACAGTTTTATGAACAAACTTTATGCAAAGGCGTACTTGAGAATTAAAATACAAAAGAGGGTATTTACCTGAAATAATGCCGAAGACTGGTTGGAAAAGGCTGAACTTCAAAGCTTGAAAACTCCGACCTATGGTTTTACTTTAACCTCTAAGATTTTTGAGAGAAGAATAGAAAAAAACTTGGAAATGAGAAGTGAGAAGTGAGTAACTCCACCCACTCCTTTATATAGACAGAAAAAGGGAAGATGAAAGGGAAAAAAAGCCCATTAAGCTGTAGGCCCAAAGAAAAAGCCCAAATCTGGAATCTTCCAGAATATCTTTGAAAATTATTAAGTTCTGGAACTTTCCAGAATATCCTCGATAATTCTTAAGGCCCAAAACAAGGCCCAAAGCCAAATAGGACTTGAAAAATAGAGGCCCAAATCCAAATAAGATTCGGAAAGAAGACACCCAATTCAAATCCCGATAAAATCAAAAAGACTAGGATGGAGGTCGAGTTTGAGGTCGTGAATCCTGTTCCAATTTTTTCGAACAGGAGCCAGAAAAACACCCATCAAAAAGACCAGGATTGAGGTCGAGTTTGAGGTCGTGACTCAATTCGAACAGGAGCCAGAAAAACACCCATCAAAAAGACCAGGATTGAGGTGGAGTTTGAGGTCGTGAATCCTGTTCGAATTCTTTCAAACAGGAGCCAGAAAAACACCCATCAAAAATACCATGATTGAGGTCGAGTTTGAGGTCGTGAATCCTGTTCGAATTCTTTCAAACGGGATCTAGAAAAACACTCATCAAAAAGACCAGGATTGAGGTCAAGTTTGAGGTCGTGAATCCTGTTAGAATTCTTTCGAACAGGAGCCAGAAAAACACCCATCAAAAAGACCAGGATTGAGGTCGAGTTTGAGGTCGTGAATCCTGTTCGAATTCCTTCGAACAGGAGCCAGAAAAACACCCATAAAAAAAACCAGGATTCAGGTTGAAATCCTGGTCGTGGATCAAGCTTGAAACCTTTCGAAAAAGAACAAAAAATGGTCATGAATTTCGACCAAGACCCAGGTCGTGAACTCGACTAGGATCCAGGTCAAAATCCTGGTTGTGAATCATAGTCGAAGTTATACGAGCAGGAGTCAAATGGTGGTATAAAATTCGACCAGGACCCAAGTCATCAACTCGATCAAGATCCAGGTCGAAATCCTGGTTGTAGATCCTAGTCGAAGTTCCACGAGCAGGAATTGAAAAACGACCAAAAATATCGACCAAGATCCAGGTCGTGAGTTCGACTAGGATCCAGGTCGAAATCCTGGTGGTCAATCGTAGTCGAAATTCTTCGACCAGGACCCAGGAGTTGACCCAAAGTACGACCAGGATCCAGGTCGAATTTTCTACTAGGATCCTAGTCGAAAAAGGGCTGAAAAATTGAAAAATTCTGAAAAATCCCAGAAAAATTAGGGAAAATTTGAACATAATTTCAAAAATTATTTTTGATAGAATATTCTTGAAAAAAGGGAAAATTCCTGAAAAATATCAGAAAATTCCTAAAAAGAGGAAAAAGTAAGAAAATAATAGGGAAGTTTTAAAACAACCCTGAAGCTGTGTACAAGGCAAATCGTTGTAAATGTGTAGGTCGCTCCACACTTTACGCCAAAACAATACCCTGTAATGGAACGAATGAACTTAACTTCTGCAAAACCTTTGACGGTTTCCCAGAAGTTGGGGGGCAAATGATAGGAAATAAAATAAATCATGATTGCGTAATTAAAATCGCATTGATTATATTAACATTGGGCTGGCGGTTAAGCCCATTAGAGGAGGCCCAAGACCCTTGATAGGGGCAATTGGTTAAGACCAGATACGGTCCAATAACGAAGCCCAATTGGAAAGGGCCCAAAACCGTGAATATTAATTAATTTTGTAATTAATTAAAAAAGGAAAAATCAGCTGTTAAGATGAGTCCTAATGAGGATATAAATCTTTGTACATTAGCCCCTAAGGGACCTGATAGGATAAGGAATCAGTTTCCTACTTCCTAGGACTCCAAAGTCTATTCTAATTCTGAGACTTACCCACCAAGCCTCCTAACCCAAGTCCAATTCGAGGAATCCCAACATCTATATAAGGGGCCTCACCCCCACAATCAGAACTATGTTTTTGGCTTGATTCTCTAACTCACGAAGATACGTAGGCATCTCCTAAAGGCACAGTTAAGCTACGAAACACGAGAGCAGCCATTGAAGGCCTTGAGCTCCTGAACCTTAGTAATAAATGCAGCAATTAATATAGCCTGAGTTTTTATCCATAACGATAGGGAATCAAGCCAACGTAGTTCTTGGGGAACAAGAAACCTAACGGGCTTAGATCTCTTGTCCCAAGGCCCAGTAGGAAACATACTGAAAACCATCTTCTACTAGCTTGAGAAATTTCCGTCGATGAGGCCCAACCACAAAGGCCCAAAGCTCGTCCACGGCTTCGAGACTTCACGGATAAGGCATCTCCCTGGCCAAGGATAACCCTCTGCTTCTAGTTGTGTCTCTAATCCGTGGACGCAGGTATAGCCGTGGTTCACCCCAAATATTGGAAGCATCCTTGTCCCCTGGATAAGGAGCCCCTGCCAGATTGCAGGACAAGTGATCCCAAGCTTTTGGGTGCAAAATGCAGGATACTCCGAAGTCTCTCAACGAGGACACCCGTTGACTACATAGACAGAGCTCCCAAAACACACACCATAATTCACCCCACATCTCCAATGAGGATACTTTTAACTATAGGAGGAGGCCTTCCGTCCTGGAATACCCCTAGAGGTCTCTGACCACAGACACTGCCTTATTGTGGTTGCATTACAGGAAGGAGTTCTTCAATAGAGTACCTGTATCAAATAGGTTCGTCATAATAATCTCCTTCCTTCTTGAAACATCCAGAGAATCCGTCCAAGTAACCATACTGAAATCCTATCCAAACCTTCTTCCTTACTTAGGGCGCGCCCTGAGCACTTTCCACAGGTAAGAGATCAGCTTAAGGATATCAACCAAAGTCTCCTTCTTAAATAATAGGGTGTGCCTCCATCTTCTCATGAGGGATTTCAACCAACAATCTTTTATAAACACAGGGCACGCCTTCCCTTATTCAAAGGGCGTGCCTATTCCCTTTTCAAAAAGGAAACTTGCCTTATCTTTTCCTTAATTTTAGGCATACGTATCTCAATGTTGACCATTCTATCTGATTCTGACATGAATAATGTTTATACCAATTTTTAGGCATAACAATATGCATCGATACTTGTGGCTTGCTCAATTGTCAATCGGTGAAGACACGACATTATTAGTCGTTCTTTAAGGCTTGAGAGTGCAAAGGTTAGAAATGAGATTTTGACTCATTTGTTTTCAAATACACATTATTGTCGAAGTATAATACGAATGAGTCCCAAAGAATTTTTGGATTTGTGTAAGATGTTGGTTGTAGAAGGTGGTCTTCGACCAACAAAAAGAGCAACAGATGAGGAACAAGTGGTCAAGTCTCTTTATTTATTAGGAAATAATGTTATTGTATGTGAACTTTAGTATTTTTTCATCGTTCTAGTGAGACAGTGAGTCGTCATTTTCATGATGTACTTAATGCAATCATAGAGTTGGAGGATAAGTTTCTCATTCAACCAGATGGATCTCAAGTTCCTTCGGAGATATTTACTAAGACTAGGTTTTATCCATATTTTAAGGTAAATGTCATATCAAGTACTGAAAGTAGAATTTGCGTAAACCAAAGGTTTCCAATCATAATAAGTGGAACTGAACCAAATTATAGAATGAAGACACAAAACCTAATTATCTTGTCTTGTTCTATTCTGCTCAATTATCTTATTAAGAAAGATCCAGACCATATCATACTTGCTAAGGTTGATCGAAAAATTAAAAATAGTGGTGCCAATGAATAACTACAAGACGGAGATACTCAAAGAGGAGAGGATATTAGAGACTCTATAGCAGCCCAAATATGGGCGAATTATTCAAAACTGGTAAGTTTTCATTCTATAAATTTTAAAAAACTTTGGTTATACTTTTCTTAGATTTTTCGAGTTCTTGTTGACCTGCAGTCTTATAAAAGAACAACATATAAGTCATATGTGATGGTAATGGACATTGTTATTACTTGCATATTTCATTTCACTTTTAGTTTGGTCTTGATGCTAGACATAATCCTCCTCCTACTCTAAAATTTTAAAGTATTATGTGGAATTACAGAAGAACGAATATAACAACAGAAAGATTGTGTCCCAAAAAGTGGATTAACAGCTGGTTTAACATTGAGACATGAGTTCTTTTAATTAATTTAGTATTATAATCTAAATATACTTCTGTACTCACTCTTATACTATAACGTGCATTTATACTTCTTAAACAGATTTGAAACGACTAATTATATGAGCTGTCTAACAAGCAATTTTCATCACACGATTGATACAGAAAGCTAGCATCTATAGATTCAAATTCATTGATTGTACACGTGGAGATCTTTCCATTGATAGATAAGGGGGCTCCCCCCTTGAACAGACTCTTAAAGGTTACTACCTACTTATACGGAAGAGGTGTACTTTGTGCCGCCCGGAGGTCATATAGATCGGAACCCGGAGCGATAAGAACGAAAGTCCTACCCACAGTACAACTACTGGCCCTTCAAAAAGGCTTTCAAGTAGCGCCCTTAGAATCTAAGCCCTTTTTAGGCCGTGTAATAGGGAGGTGTAAGGCATTTGGTACTTCGGTAGGGCGAGCAGCCCTTAAACCCAAAAAGGGTTTAGAACCCCTCCCCTATTTCTGCATTTCATTTTCTATTTGGCCTGCTTCAAACAAAATTATAAAAAAGGGTCGGTCAATAGCATAGCTCTTTCTTTCCCCGGTCTCCTAAAGGCCTTCGCTTTCCTAATCCGGTAGGGCCGGGCGGCTTTGTTTGCCCCAGCTTGGCGAATCGCATCCCCGCGCAACGACATTGTTTGTGCACCCCTTACCGTTCTCGCTCAGTGTTCTATCTTCATTTTCCAGTTTCCATATTTTTTTGTCTGATTTTTGCCTACAACTGGGTATCAATGATTGATGTGTTTAAATGTGGCAGATGCGTTGATCTTCTATGCTTGTCGATGTAAAAGTGGCAGATTTATGTAGAGTTACAAGTGTTTGCTGATTGATAGGCCAGAAGTAACCAAACCCAAATAAAGGAACAGAAGCCCAAAAGAAATAACACCTCAGGCCCAAACCGGGGTGGTCCCCGGTGCCACATGGCACAGGACAAAAGAGTCAACTATCTCATGTTACCCAAAATGGAACAATTGCATCCCAGCCGTCCATTGGTAAATATCCCAAGGCAACTCTGATGGAGAAAGGACACCTGACCACACAGTCCATCTGAAGTGTCCAATCAATCACCAACCAAGAATGATCAAAGGCCAGGATGAAAAGGTACAAACCCCAAAAACCCTAAATCTTGGGACCTATAAAAGGCCCCAAAAAGAGGGTTTTAGGGGTTGAAAAAACATTTTGACTGCTACACACCCATACACACACCATCACATATATTTTGAATAGCTCCTTCTTCCCTCTCCTTCTTCTTCTTCAAGAAAGCCCATTTCTTACTCTCACACCGGAGTTGCCGCAGGAAATAACCCCCCCTCCGATTCTGTTTTGCAAAGACCCCTACCTAGTAGGTTAACCTCACTCCAACTGCTACGGAAGCTGGGCCCTAGCTCACGTGAGAAAGGAGAAGACCCGGGAAGAAACATAGTTATCATTGGCACTAGAAGGAGGGGCGAACCTCCGGTGGTGTGGTGTCATCTCCAGCTACATTATTAAGGCCCAAAAGCCAAGGAAAGCCTCTCTCCGGTAAGAACAAAACCCTCATTCACTTCACAGCTCACTTTTCTTACTTTTCCCTCTAGAACAGTCACACACCCTGGTGCACCCCCGTTACTATCTCCCATAATCTGTACTGAAACTAATGACCACGAGAAAAAGCAAAACTTCGATCTCCAGAACCATTCATCCCACCGTTGCCCCGCCCAGGGACGGTGAGATGGAAGACATAGAAGAAGAGCCCCCCATAACTCGTGCTTCATCCCAGCTCCAGCCCGGAGACCAGAGGTTAACTATAGAGAAAGCAGCCTACAAGTATGCTGAAACCTCTACAAACCCTTGGGGAAACATGACCCCGGAGCAGATGCAAGCGGCTATGGACCTGTGGAAAGAAAAGAACAAGGCTCCAGAGACCCGTCCCGAAGACCAGGAAGAGCACTCGGAAGAATCCCGGGGCTCAATCTTGGACCGAATTAGCAGAACTAAGAGGTCGTCAGAGGACGCCCGAGACGAGATCAAGAGGGCCACACTCCGGGACCGCATCCGGAAGGAAGAAGAGGCCAAGGCGAAAGCTAACATTGAAAAGAGGGTCCAAGAGGAGGAAGCCAAAAATAAAGAAGAAGACACGCCGGATTCATGTCTCTTCGGATTCAGAACCAGAGAAGGAATCTAAGTAGGAGCAAATGGCCCGGGCTCTCCGGGATCTCAAAAGAAAAGTGGAAGGAGACGTGGAAGTCGGGGCGGCGGCCACGCCCTTCACCAGAAAGTTGGAATCCACCCTCAGGGAACCAACACTCAAACACTTCAACTTCGACTTTTTTGATGGGCTTGCCGACCCTGAAGAACATCTCAACTACTTTGAACAGATCTCAAACATATATGATTACAATGACCTCACCAAATGTCATTTCTTCGCTTCAACACTATAGGGAGGGGCACATAAATGGTTTAGCAGAATCTCCTCCCGAAGCATCGACTCTTGGAAGGACTTCCGGGAGATATTTTTCAAGAGGTTCAGGGTGAACCGTATGAACGAGCTCCAGATGTGCCACTTGGAAACCATTCAACAAAGAAGCAGGGAAACTCTACCAGAATTTATCAAAAGGTTTCAAGAATTAGTCAACCAGCTCTCCAACCTTGAGGAGAAGGAAGCCGTGAATATTTTCCGGCGTAATCTCCACCCGGTTTCATGCGAAGGCTACGTGAAGGACCTGATCCATAGGGAGCCCCAAAGCCTTGCTTCGGCTTATGCGATGGCTTCGAAGTTTATCAAAGAAAATGACTTCCTCACCTCGATGAAGATGAACAAGCAGTTCCGGGATGATGATGAGTCTCCGGAATGCCGCCCCACCTACAGAAAAGAAAAGAGACACAGGACAGACTGACAGACCAATTATGTGCAGCAATCTCGGGGGACCCCACCCTGGGACGACTACTCCAGACCATAGAAGATTAAAAGGAAGCCCAAGCCCAAAAAGGAGCCAAAACCGGAGCCCGAATGGACTCCACTCAACCGGCCCCGGGATGAGATTTTGAGGGAAGTCAAGGGAAAACCCTTTTATTCCCCCCCCCCCCCCCCCCCCCCGAAGCCGCTGCTGGCACCTCCCGGAAATAGGGCCCGAGACAAACATTGCGGGTATCACGAGGATCATGGCCACACCACGGAGAACTGCTTTTCCTTTAAAATGTTCATTGAAGACCAAATTAAAAAGGGCAACATGAACCAGTACCTACAAAAAAGACTCGATGACAGAGATAAGCCCTCTAGCGGCGGGAAACACGTGGTCAACATGATCTTCGGAGGAACCTCCTCCCCACCCCGGAGTCCAGATGTGGACAATGATGTCCTGATGATCTAACCTGCTGAAGATGAACGCATATATTTCTCTAATGCCGACTATGAGGGCCTGGATCCCGAACACAACCAAGGCTTGGTCGTGACTCTCGACATTGCCGACAACGAGGTACAAAGAATTTTGGTTGAAAACGGTTCCTCAGCTAACATTGTCTTTGAGCATACCCTTAACAGGATGAAGTTGGGACACCTCCGCATGGATCCATGCCTCGAAGACCCTCTCTACGGATCCAGGAACAATATGATCCCGATCCGAGGGGTAATATACCTCCCCATGGTCTTTGGTGTCGCGCCCCGGCAGGTATCTTATGTCATGAAGTTCTACGTGATAAGTGTTGCATCCGCTTACAACATGATTCTGGGAAGACCCACCATCACCAAGCTTCGGGCCATCCCGTCTACAATTCACTTGAAGCTGAAGTTTCCCACCCCGGGAGGCATCAGAGAACTCAGAGGGGACCGGGGCGCATCGGGGAAATGCTACGGACAGGCGCTGGTCATGGCCGAAACTGACCCAGAAAATAGAAAGAAGGCAATGGCCTTACCCAAAGGCCAAAGCCGCAAGAAGCATCGCGAACATTTTAGCAAAAGGCTAAAGTTGGACGTCAATGTGATAGAGGATTCGGGATACAGCGTAACCAACACCGACGCCCGGATACAGAAATTTGTGGAAATAAAAGAGAAAACCAAGGTAGAACCCGCTGCACAGACGGTGGAGATAGAGTTGGATCCCGGGAACCCCACCCGGAAGTTGAAAATTGGAAAAGGCCTAGAGACATCCTTCCAGGAAGAGCTCTTCTTGCTGTTAAGGGAATATGCGGATGTATTCGCATGGGCACCGGAAGATATGCCCGGGATTGACCAATTCATGGCGATGCACAGTTTGGACGTAGACCTGAGGAAAAGACCGATCAAACAGAAGAGGAGAAACTTTACCCCCGAGCGACAGCAAGCAATAGACGAAGAAATAGAGAAGCTACGCAGGGCCGACATCATCTGCGAAATCAAGTATCCTGACTGGCTGGCCAACGTGGTGCTAGTCAAGAAACCGAATGGAAAGTGGAGAATGTGTGTCGACTACACGAGCCTCAACGCTGCATGCCCCAAAGATTCCTATCCCCTCCTAAACATTGATCAGCTAATCGACGCAACTTCGGGCCACACCATGCTCAGCTTTATGGATGCTTTTTTAGGATATAACTAGGTCCGCATGAATCCTGAAGACATCGCCAAAATAGCCTTCATCACTCATAGGGCAGTCGATGCCTTCATCATGATGCCTTTCGGGCTCATCAACGCCGGAGCCACCTACCAGAAAATGATGAACACATTTTTCAAAAGCCAACTGGGGAGAAATATGGAATCTTATGTAGACGACATGATCTCCAAGTCACTCACGATCCCAGATCACATAAAAGACCTCAAGGAGTGTTTTGACAACCTGAGGAGATATAACATGAAGCTGAACCTGGAGAAATGTGCATCCGGGGTACCTTCAGGCAAATTCCTGGGATTCTTGGTCAGTGAAAGAGGAATAAAAGCAAACGCGGAGAAAATCAATGCCATAATAGAAATGAAGATACCTCACACTCAGAAGGAAATCCAGATGTTGGCTGGATGCCTGGCGGCCCTGCGCAGGTTCATCCCAAAGCTGGCGGAAAGATGTCTCCCATTCTTCGAGTTACTAAAAGGTACCCAGAACAAGAAGTTAGTGGACTGGACCCCAGAATGCCACACAGCTTTTGAAGAAATCAAGAGGCACTTGATGAACCCCCCGGTGCTAACAAAAGCCAAGCCCGACGAGCCTTTATCCCTCTACATCGCCGCCGGCCCCAAGGCCGTCTCTTCGGCCCTAGTCCGGGAGGAAGGAGGAATGCAAAGCCCCATCTACTATATCAGCCAAGTCCTCAAGGACGCCGAGACTCGGTACCCAAACTTGGAAAAATTCGCCTTGGCCCTCGTACACTCCAGCAGGAAGCTGAGGCAATACTTCCAAGGCCGAGAGATTAGAGTGGTCACAGATCAGCAGCTCAAGAAGATCATCCACAAGCCAGACGCCTCCGGAAGGCTAGTTAACTGGGCCATTGAATTAAGCCAATTTAACATCAAGTTCGTGCCACGCACGGCGATAAAGGTCCAGGCCTTAGCAGAATTCGTCATGGAATGCACCTTCCCGGAGCAGCAACTACCCTCCTCTCACGAGATAACCCCGGAAGAAACCAACCCAGGAACGAAATTCTGGAAGCTCTATGTGGATGGGTCATCTACGGCCGAAAGGTCCAGAGCAGGCCTCATTCTAATCAGCCTGGAAGGCTTTACCATTCAACAAGCAATAACGTTTGCCTTCAAAGCAACGAACAATCAGGCCGAATATGAGGCACTCATCTCCGGACTCAGATTGGAAAAATCTCTAGGCATTTCGAAGGTGATCATCTATAGTGACTCTCAGATTGTGGTCAAGCAAACCAGTGGAGAATATATTACGAAAGATCCAATATTGGCACAATATCAGGCAATGGTGTGGAATATCCTGGAAGCCACTCCCGACATCACCATACTTCAAATCAACAGAGAAGAGAACTCCAAAACAGACGAGTTGTCCAAGCTCGTACAAAACACTTCGGACCTCGCTAGTTCAGTGTACTTCGAGGAACTCAAGGCACCCAGCACAGAGCGATCTGAGGTCCTGTGCATCGGGAGCGCAGACAATTGGATGACCCCCTACATAGCTTACTTAAGGGATGGGATGCTCCCGGAAGACCAGAACAAAGCTAGATACTTAAAGCACAAAGCTGCTCGTTTCTTCCTGGAAGATGGTCAGTTATACAGAAGAACCTTTTCAGCACCTACCCTGAAGTGTGTGGACCCGGATGAGGCAAATTATTGTCTCCGGGAAGTTCATGAAGGCATCTGCGGAGACCATCTGGCGGCCAAAGCTCTAGCCTACAAAGTCATCAGGAAAGGATATTACTGGCCCACAGTCCACTCCGACTCCATCGCCTATGTTAAATAATTTGCCCCCAGTTCCAGAAATTCAGCAACGTTCCCAAACAAAGCCCCAGCCTGCCAGCATCGGTGTTATCTCCGATCCCATTTGTTGTTTGGGGCATAGATATCATGGGCCCCTTTCCCCGAGCGAAAGGTGACCTCAGCTACGTCCTGGTAGCCATTGATTACATGACAAAGTGGGCAGAAGCTAAGGCCATGAGGACAATCAATCAACAAGATTGTATCAAGTTTATGGATTCAATCGTCATGAGGTTCGGGATCCCGGTAATTCTTGTCTCCGACAATGGTCCACAGTTCGTCGGGTCCGACTTCGAAGGATATTTGAAAGAGCTCAGAATCAAGCACAAAAGGGCATCGATTGCACATCCTCAGGGAAATGGACAGGTCGAAGTAACTAACAGAACCATACTCCCGGGCCTGGAAAAAAGACTAGAAGAGTCCAAGAAAACTTGGCCTGATGAGCTTCTGAAAGTCCTGTGGTCCTACAGAACCACCCCAGGATGGGAACCAATGAAACCCCCTTCAAGCTTGCATACGGCACCGAAGCTCGCAGACCAGTCAAAACCGGATCCCCCTCCCACAGGGTCGTCAACTTCGACGAGATCTCAAACATCGAAGGACTCAAGACCAACCTAGAGCTCCTAGACGAAGTAAGAGACAAGGCAGTAAAAAGGAAGGAAAGCTACAAAGAAAAGACAAAGCTCTACTTCGCGAAGAAAGTAAAAATCAGAGAGTATAAAGCGGGAGACTTGGTACTCCGGCACACCGAAGCCTCGGACCCAACCAATCAGGGAAAACTGCAACCCAACTAGGAAGGCCCCTATATGGTTAAGGAAGTGCTCCACCCAGGAACCTACAAGCTAAGCTATCTCGGTGGAACCGAAGTCCCAAACACTTGGCACGGAGCCCGCCTAAGGAAATTCTACCAGTAAAGGTAGAGCACACATTCCGGGATCTCCTCTGCTTTTAGGCTATAACAGCTTGATATAACTTTCAACATTTTCCCCGGAATGTAATTTTTCCTTATTATGATTTAAATGAAAACTCTGCTTCGAGCACCCCATAGCTCTGTATAATCTCGTTGTCATATGATTACTGTTGCCATATTACAAAATTTTATTCAGTTAAAATTTTAAAACCCCCATCCCAGGGACCATAACACAAACCATGTGTACTTACAAAATTTTATTCAGTTAAAATTTTAAACCCCCATCTCGGGGACCATTACACAAACCATGTGTACTTACAAAATTTTATTCAGTTAAAATTTTAAAACCCCCATCCCGGGGACCATTACACAAACCATGTATACTTACAAAATTTATTCAATTAAAATTTTAAACCCCATCCCGGGGACCATAACACAAACCATGTGTACTTACAAAATTTTATTCAGTTAAAATTATTAACCCCATCCCGGGGACCATAAAACAAACCATGTGTACTTACAAAATTTTATCTATCCAGTTAAAATTTTAAACCCCATCCCGGGGATCGTAACACAAACCACGTGTACTTAGAAAAATTTCGACGAATGAAAGCAAAACCAAATACGAAAAGGAAATATATTTACAGGCATTCCCGAGGCAAACCAAGCCCCGGGACAAATCCAAACCAAAGTCATACGAAATCCAAATAACAAAGTCTAAAAGCCACAAGGGCTAAGTCTGAAATAACAGCAAGCTACGAAAAAAAATTACAAGGCACAAAGCCTGGGTCTTCATTCTTCAGTTCTCGGGAGGAGGAGGTTTCTTCTCGCGACCCTCTTCAGGAGGCGGAGGCGGCTGGGTTCCGGAAGTACCCACTTCAGCAGCTTTGGCTTCTTCACGGCGAAGCTCTTCCGTGAGGTACAGCTCTATGAACCCGTCCATGTCACCACCCGGATTCTCAGCCAGATAAGCAGAAGCAATGTCCCAGCAGATGTTGGCCTTCTCAAAGATCTTGTTATTGAGCTCCTCGTAGTAAGCTGGGGTAACCCGGAAAGATTCAAGCACCTCCTCTGCTCAGTGCCTGGAAGCAAGATCTTTCTTCAAATTCTCCACCTCCGCCCGGAGGGATCCAACCATCTGCTCAGCAGCCTCCCGGGCCTTCACCGCCTCAGCAACAACCTTCTTATGCTCATGGGACTCCCTCTCCTTCACCTCCCGGTACTTGGTGAATGTTTCCTTCTCCTTAGACAGCTCCTTCACCGCGGCTTTATTCTTGGCCTCCCTTATGCGGTAATTATGAAGAATAGTGGAACAAGCGCTGATCTGAGCGTTAGCCTGAAAATAAATGACTCAGTACTAATACAAAGATAGGAAAGAAAATAATAAGGAAACAATCTTACCTCCGAAACATCCCGAACCAGATGATCGAGGAAGGTATCCAGATCCTCTTTGGCATAGCAATCAAAGTCAGCAGGGGTGGCATAGTTCTCAAACATCTTGTTCCGGCGATCATCCAATGTCATCCGGGCTAAGAGGTTCTTCAACGCATCCTCTTCCACCCACTTTTGGCTTTCCTCCTCGGTAGGGCCCGAAGCAGAAACCCTCCTACGTTGGGGGATTCCGGAACCACAAGTAACTTCTTCCATAGCCTTCCTCTTACGAGGATTCAAAGTTCCAGCCTCTTCCTCCTTCAACTCCAGCACCTCAACCTCCTCGGGCTTTGGGACAACAGGTGTAGTAACCACCGGGGCACTTTGCCTTACACTATTTCCGGAGGAACCATCATCCCGGGTCTGAGAGCCACTACCCACACCAGCTGTCTTCTTTCCCGAGTCCAACTACACAGTGCCACCAATCTTCTTGAACCTTCCGGCCAATTCCTTAAATTGTTGCGACATAGCGTGATGGAAAGGATTAAGGAAGGGAAGACCTGCACAAGGAACACAATTTTAAAAAGAAGCAACAGGGCAAAGGTATGCATCAAGAAAAGTACAAGGGAAAAACTACTAATGTAAAGCACTTACAGCCAACATTAAACAATGTTTGGTTATCTAAAAAGGTATCCCGGGTCCAGTGGGCACCAAGAGCAACCAAAAATTCATACATCTTCACTAGGGCATCTCCACCGAGCCGCTCGGATGGGAACCTGTTATTTTTTAAAGCAGTTTTGTACAAAGGCATAAACTCCAGGTCCCAGCCTCGGACGAAGATGAACTCCTGGTGTCAGCCCCGGAGCGAGTTTAACATAAAGACGAGTGCTTTTTTGGCAACGGGAGGAAGCCCACAACCATCTATATTAAATGTAAACTTAAAAAAGGGAGGCAAGGTGGACTTCTTAATTTTAAAAAGGTAGTGAAAAAGTTTAAACGTGGGAAGATACTTCTTTACATGGCAGCAGGCAAGGAACCAAGAAACCCACTTAACTGAATTCGGGACCAACTGGGTAAAAGGTATCCCGTGGACATTATGACACAGAGACTTGGTAAATTGATGAAGGTTGGGCCTCATGCTACGCAGATGCTCTAGAGGAATTCCTACCCAACCACCAACGGGGCGGTGATAAACCCTCTCATGAGACTCGGGCCACCTCCACTCCATATCATCTCCGAAATGGAAGACGGCTTTCACTAGATCATCTATCTGCTGAAAGGTATACTCGGAGAGGTCGGGATGACGGGGAGCTGGAACATATCTAGTCCTGGGAGCATTATAGAAAAGCTGATCCATACGGGCCCCAACATAAGGTTCTATGCCCCCGGGCCTGTAAGCAGTAGTAAAGTCCCTGAAGTAGTAATCGTGGGGAGGACTATTCTCACGGGTCTGAACAAAGTAATGATCTATGTCTACCCAAGACCCATCTCTCCTACCCAAAGTCTTCCCGGGGTTTAAAAGGAAGGTAGGCAACTCCTCAACTATAACTTGGCAATGGGGAGGCATATTTTCTGGTTTCGAGGAAGAGTCACTCAAAGAATGTTTGGGAAATCCAAAATGGGGACGGTCAGGTCTACGTTTTAGGTTAGCCAATTGTTTCCTTCTACCCTCCTAACCATATAACCCCGGAGTCTATGCCATTTCGGGAAGAAAAGGAAAAAGAAAGAAACACAAAAGCTACTCAGAAACAGTTAACCTCAAAATCAAAACACCAAAGTACATCACACAACCTATACATACATATATACGCCTACAACACATGTCATGAACAGTCACAAAAACAAAGAACAAGCCCATATTTTTGCATAAATTAAACCTCTTATTCGTGCAAATACAGACACCAAAACACGAACCCAGATTCACTACAAGCATCAACTGTTTCTATGCAAACAAAAATTGTAAATCTAAACAATAAACAACAACCTGTTCGATTCACCAAAACTCAACACAACAAAAGTAAATTGATTCAGATGCTTGGACACGCATGCATTCTAACAACTTACGCTACAAATATTCGTTAAACAATCACGAAAGAGAAGAGAACGAAGAAAAGTTCGAAAACTTACAAGAAAGCGGGAGAAATAAGGCGGCTTCAAAGAGAAAAGCTCCCAAATTCGCCTCGGAGAAAAGTTGCAGAGAGTTTTTTTGTTTGCAATTGCGTAAAGAAAAAAGAAATTACAAAGGTGGAGTATTTATAGGCACAAATGAAGAGGTAACCCACTCAACTGACACACAATCGTGTCTGTCGAATGAAGACACGTGGCACAATCCTGAGCGTCCAGAAAATAACCGCTGCAGTTAATAATTACATCGCTGTAATTATTTAACAGGCGCGGCTTTTGAGGAGAAAAGGGGGGAAAACTGCAACGTTTCGTATATATACATATACTCACACATATATTCATACAAGAAGCTCAACCGCCGCCTGACACTCCGGGAAAAGCGCTAAAGTACTACCCACCTGTCACATCATCACCCAGGCCTACCCAAGCACAACCCCGGGGACTTGTATCCAACAACACCCCGGGATTAGGGGCCACAAATCAAAGAAAAAATGATAAAAAATTTCCAAGTGTCAAGAACCAAAAGGCCTACCCAAACACAACCTCGGGGACTTGTACCCAACAACACCCCGGGGTTAGGGGCCACAAATCAAAGGAAAAATGATAAAAAATTTCCAAGTGTCAAGAACCAAAAGGCCTACCCAAACACAACAACGGGGACTTGTACCCAACAACACCCCGGGGTTAGGGGCCACAAATCAAAGGAAAAATGATAAAAAATTTCCAAGTGTCAAGAAATAAAAAGTCTGCCCAAACACAACCCCGGGGACTTGTATCTAACAACACCCCGAGGTTAGGGGCCACAAATCAAAGGAAAAATGATAAAAAAATTCGAAGTGTCAAGAACCAAAAGGCCTACCCAAACACAATCCCGGGGACTCGTATCCAACAACAACCCGGGGTTAGGGGTCACAAATCAAAGGAGTGATAAAAAATTTTCAAGATAACTACTCCCCCATCCGGGAAAACCCGCATAAGGGAGTGTGAGGCAAATGATTGGCCAGAAGTAACCAAGCCCAAATAAAGGAACAGAAGCCCAAATAAAATAACACCCCGGGCCCAAGCCGGGGTGGTCCCCGGTGGCACAGGACAAAAGAGTCAACTGTCTCATGTTACCCAAAATGGAATAATTGCATCCCATCTGTCCATTGGTAAATATCCCAAGGCAACTCTGATGGAGAAAGGACACCTGATCACACAGTCCATCCGAACCGTCCAATCAATCACCAACCAAGAATGATCAAAGGCCAGGATGAAAATGTACAAACCCCAAAAACCCTAAATCTTGGGACCTATAAAAGGCCCCAAAAAGAGGGTTTTAGGGGTTGAAAAAATATTTTGACTGCTACACACCCATACACACACCATCACATATATTTTGAATAGCTCCTTCTTCCCTCTCCTTCTTCTTCTTCAAGAAAGCCCATTTCTTACTCTCACACCGGAGTTGTCGCGGGAAACAACCCCCCTCCGGTTCTATTTTGCAGAGACCCCTACCTAGCAGGTTAACCTCACTCCAACCGCTACGGAAGCTGGGCTCTAGCTCACGTGAGAAAGGAGAAGACCCGGGAAGAAAAAGAGTTATCACTGATAATCGGGAGCTGGTTTTATTTACTAGGTTATCTTCTAGTCAGACTCCCGAAACAAAGAGCATGCCATCAACTTCAGTTTCTCAGTTTAAGAACACTAGCTTTGTACCCGTCCGATGCACGGGATGATCATCATTTTTTTATAATTTTTTTTAAGATTTTTTCTTTATTCAATTAAATTTATTATAATATTTTTATTTTCTTAATACATTTTATGTTTTTCGTAAGTAATATAAGTTTCAAAAAATTGTACTTTTTGTACTTATATATTTAGTTATTATTGTATTTTTATATTTGAATTTGATAATCTAAATATAACATATATGTTATAATTTATTTTATTTCTTTGTTATCTGATTTTTTTCACATTATAAATTTGTAAGAAGAATATTTTCATCATATCACATAATATATTTACGTAATTATTTTTCTTTTATTTATATATTTTCTTTCAAATATAATTTATAATCTATTTTATTAGATATGTATTTCAATTTTAAATTATAATAAATTTATTCTTATTATATGTATTCCTCATTTTATGTTTTAGAGGATTCATGTGCTCTAAATTTTTTAAAATATAATTCAAATTTTTCATTTTTACAAAATGAAACAAAATAATGTAATATTTATACCTAAATATAATATTAATGTTTTTCGTTAGTTTATAAGATAGAGATGAAAATTATCTATTAAAAAATATTTTATATCAAACTTACCCACTCCATTGTTTTTTAAAAAAATGATACAATTTTAACCCGATTATAAACGGTTTGTTAATTGTTACTTAAGTTTAATTTTATTAGGATAATTGTTACTTGTATTATATATATAATATAATACTTTTAATATTATTTTATATCATTTAAGAATATATAATTATAGTAAAAATTCTTAATTAATTGCCTATTGTGTTTGTTATACAAATTATTAGATATTATAGTTAATAATAGAATAAATGAAATAAATATAATTTATATTATACCTATACTTTAGCACATGCTACCAAAACCTCTTTCCTCAAAATTATATATATATATATGATATAATAATTTTTATAATTTTAAAATCATTAAATTTATACTTATTTACTTATTAAATTTATTATACCATATACAATTAAATTTTAATTTATGTATTTTACTCCAATTATATATAGGATATAATTATCATAAATAAGTTGATAATAAAATTTCTATTAATTTGGATTTAGATTTATTTACTTTTCTTACTTTACTCATGATATTTATGTTATTTGTAATTTTTAATTTATAAAAATATTATAAATTTTCAGATGGTAAATATTGTGGATTTCAATTTACTTTGTCTAGTTTTTTATATTAAAATCTTTTTAATAAAAAACTTATGTGTGAATTTTGGTGTGACAGTAATTTGAAATTAATAAATATTAAAGTATTATTGTTTTTACTCAATATAGTGGTATATTACACGTGACAATTCTTTTATTTTTTCAAAATAAACTATTTTTTATAATTATTTACAACTAAACTATTTCTTTTATAATTTTTACAAACATAATGATTTGAATATATCTAAATACATACATTTTATATGATTTTGGTAGATATTTTAATTTGTGATTAATATTATAATATAAATATTAAGAACATATGTATTCTAAAATTTATAATATAAAAACTTCATGTCTAACCTTCAATATGATTTAATTTTCATAACCGATTATTGTACTTTCTATAATAAAACTTAATTTTATATTAATACAGTGCAAAATAAATTTAAAATATCATGCAATATGTTTTATAAATTACATTTTATTTATTTTTAATTTCTATCACGCTTATAAATAATATAAACTTTGCTATAGTGTTTTCATACCTATTATGATTTTTTTATTTGTTTTTTTTTTAATTTTTAATTACACATTCAGATTTTAATGCATAATAAATAAAATAGTTTTTAATGATGCTATATATTTAAATATTAGTTTTTTTTAATTATTTTAACTTGTTTGTATTTATTAGACATCTTTTTGTTGTTCGTAATTTGAAATTAACAAATATTAAAGTTTTATTGGTTTACTCAATATAGTGGTATATTACACGTGACAATTGTTTTATTTCTTATAAATAAACTATTTTTAAACTTATTTACAGCTAAACTATTTCATTTATGACTTTTACAAAAATAATAATTTGATTATATCTAAATGTATACATTTTTATACGATTTTGTTATATATTTTGATTTGTGATTAATATTTTAATATAAATATTAAGAACATAATGTGTTCTAAATTTATAATATAAAATTTTAATGTCTAATTTTCAATACTATAATAAATTTAATTTCATATTAATACAGTAAAAAATAAATTTTAACATGTCATGGAATATGTAATCACGCGTATGTATGTAAATAATATAAAACTTTGATGTATTTATTTTTTATTTATTTATTTGATTATATAGCTTTTTGATATTTGTGTAAGGTTTTTATGTAAAACAATTACATATTATAAATGGTTAGAATGAGTTTAATTTATATGAGTTCATTAGGAAAACTATTTAAAAAAAATGAGTAGTTTTGTACTTTGAACTTATGTACAACCACTGACAACCGTACCATTTTAATTTCTTGGTAATTTGAAATTAACAAATATTAAAATTTTATTGGTTTTACTCAATATAGTAGTATATTATACATGATAATTGTTTTATTTCTTATAAATAAACTATTTTTAAACTTATTTACAGCTAAACTATTTCATTTATGACTTTTACAAAAATAATGATTTGATTATATCTAAATATATACATTTTTATACGATTTTGTTATATATTTTAATTTGTGATTAATATTTTAATATAAATATTAAGAACATAATGTGTTCTAAAATTTATAATATAAAATTTTCATGTCTAATTTTCAATACTATAATAAATTTAATTTCATATTAATACACTAAAAAATAAATTTTAACATGTCATGCAATATATAATCACGCGTATGTATGTAAATAATATAAAACTTTGATGTATTTATTTTTTATTTATTTATTTGGTTATATAGTTTTTTGATATTTGTGTAAGGTTTTTATGTAAAACAATTACATATTATAAATGATTAGAATGAGTTTTATTTATATGAGTTCATTAGGAAAACTATTTAAAAAAAATTGAATAGTTTTGTACTTTGAACTTATGTACAACCAGTGGGTGAAATGGATAGCAATAATTTTTAAATGATGACGATCTAACTGTACTGTCAACAGAAAGTTCCAACATTTGATAATGCTGAACCAGCTAACAGCCTAGCTAGCTAGTTATTACTTGTCAATGTACCACAAACTCAAGTCCACTTTCACTTCCTATAATAGCCTATGTTAGTGATGTATAGAAGTATAGAATGTGGAATCAAATTGTGCAAGTGTTGGAATGATCATATAATATTGACACTTGGTTGAGATTCTTGTACACTTTACTTGCATTTTAGCTATAATAATATTGGCGAAATATTATTACATATACATAAAATGATTAATCTTTCTTTTTAAAGAAAATTAGTCTTTGTTTCGGAATGTCTTCGTTTTTTAAAAAAAACAGTTTTAAATTTGTACATAATCTAAAATTAAAATTTAATTAAAAAAATAGAGATTGATATATTTCAAATTTAAACCTTACCCTTCCATTTTATAATATGTACAAGCTCGTAGCTCATATGAATTTCTTTAAACATAATTTTATTAACTTTTTTTAATATCTTTTAAAATTTCTAATTAAATACATGAACCAACTTTATTTAAAAAAAATTATAAATTAAAACTTTACATTTTTTTTATAAAAAAGCTATTTAATTCGTAATTTATACACAACCCCGCTTAACAAACCTCCATCCAAATGAAGTAAGTAGGGGTGAGCGCGGTG
This sequence comes from Apium graveolens, assembly GCF_009905375.1. Taxonomy (NCBI): domain Eukaryota; kingdom Viridiplantae; phylum Streptophyta; class Magnoliopsida; order Apiales; family Apiaceae; genus Apium; species Apium graveolens. Next base: position 135,118,009 of record NC_133647.1, read on the forward strand.
CGGGCGGTGCGGTTTTTTCCTCAAACCGCAAACCAAACCGCACATGCGGTTTAATCAAATTCCAAATCGCAACCGCATCGCGTACCCTCAAAAACTGCATAAACCACACCACAAAAATGTGGTGCGTGTTGGATTTTTAACGCAGCGGGGCATGGCAAAACACTTTTACACATACAAAATCCAAATAAAAGCATATAAATCGTGAATAAAAATTCGAGGGATCGAATCTAACCTTTAAAAATAATTCGGAGACAACGATCAGAGATCCTTAGCAGTTGCTCCTCAAGTGTGAAGCACTCCACCGGTATCCACCAAGAAAACGATGTTAAGGAGGAGGAAGGAGGTGGAGAGAATTGGGTTTTCCAAACTTTTTGGGTTTTCGGGTTTGATGTGGGTTGGAATAAAATAGGGTCTATAATAGTGTATTTATAGGCAAAATTTTCAGCTGAAATTTTCCCATAAATAATATTATTATTATCCCATTTATTATTCTCATTAATAATTAAAACACCTTTTAATCATTAATCCTTTTTCTAAACACTTTAGAAATAATTCTCTCTCTTGATTTAATTTCCAAAAATTAAATCCTTTAATTAATAATATTAAGAACTTTTCTTAATTAATTTATAATCAATTAAATCTCATTTAATCAATTATTAAATTTGCCAATTAATTATTTATTTCACAAATAAATAATTATTAGCCATTATTAATTAATTCTTCCACCATAAAATCATTCTCTTTTATGGTGTGACCCTGTAGGTTCAATATTAAGCCGGTAGTAGAAATAAATAATAATAAAACTATTTTATCATTATTTATATAAATTCTCTAATTTATTAAATATGATTAATTAATTAATCACATTTATTCTACATCGTGAGTGATGCTTCTCAACATATCGCGACTATCCGGATAATATGAATTCACTGCTTAGAATACCAAGAACCTGTCAGTGAATAGTTACCGTACAATAAACTCCTTCTACCCTACAATGTCCCGATTAAATACAAGGCATGAATCTCGTGTCAAGCCTATCTAATTCAATCACTTGCTTACCATTTACTATGCGTAGTTCTATGCAAATTAGAAACTCCTTTCTAATTTCATTTACTCTGGCCAGAGATTCCTGAACTAGCATAAGTGGATCAACCTTGAACATTCGCTTCCTTCACTGGAAGGGGTAGATCCTTTATTGATCATACACTATCTTCGTGTACAAATTCCTATACCCAGAAGAGCCCTAATAATTGTCCCTGGAGACTAAGAACTAAACCAAAGCATAGTTCAGTGTACACAAGATGACTATGATGACCTCAAGTCTAAGGATACTTGTACAACTATCACTAAGTGAACAACTGCTGACACGTGAGTGAACTCCATCAGTTGTTCAGCTGTGCGAGTCATGTTCAGTGAACTTATTCTATAATAAGCACCTACATACTAGTTATAGTGTCACCACACAAATGTCTATGAGAACAGACATCCTTCATAATGAAGCAAGCATAGTATGTACCGATCTTTGCGGATTATTAATTACCAGTTAGTAATCCTACGACCAGGAACTATTTAAGTTTAGAGTTATCATCTTTTTAGGTCTCACTATTATGATCTCATCATAATCCATATAAAGCTTTACTCTAAACTATGGTATATCTTATTTAAACACTTAAATAGATAAAGCCCGTAATAAAAACAAAACAAGTATTTTATTAATATCAATGAAATCAAAACAGATTACATAAAAGTTATTCCTAAATCCTCATACATGATTGGACTTAGGACATATTCCTTTTAATCTCCCACTTGTACTAAAGCCAATCACTCTGGTAACTAATACCCATCTCATCTTTATGACGATCAAAGTGACTTTCAAAAAGTAGCTTTGTGAGTGGGTCTGCTATGTTGTTATGTGTGTCAACTCTAATTCAATACAATACAAGAAATGTTACCGCGCTCCCACTAACCCTTTTGTAGACGCATGGTTCATCTACGTTTTTGATAAAATCAAACTCTTTGATTGTCTCATCAAAACGAATGTTCCATCTTTCGAGAGGCCTGCTTTAAACCACATATGGTTCGCAGCAGCTTACACACTAGGTTTTCATTTCTCTTGGAAAGAAAACCATCTGGCTAATTGTCAGATCTCATAGTCATAGTAAGCAGCAATCGCAAGCAAAATCTGAACTGATTTTAACAGGGCTACAAGTAAAAGGTTTCATCAAAGTCAATCCATTGCCTTTGTTTGAATCCTTTTGCCACAAGCCTGGCCTTATAGGTCTCTACCTGGCCATCTGCTATAATCTATCTTTTGTATACCGTATACATAGATTCCATTCTGGATTTCATGGCACTATGTCATTTCTTTGAGTCAATCACTACTCATAGCCTCATTATAGGTCACAGGGTCGTCATCATCAATGATAGACAACTCATTATCATTCTCAATGACAAGGCCATATTACCTCTCAGGTTGGCGAGACACTCTCCCTGATCTATGAATGGGCTGTTCCACAAAAGGTTGTTCAGTCAGAACAGGTGTTTCCACTTGAACCGTAGTAGTTTGTGCTTCTTGAACTTCATCAAGTTCAATTTTGCTCCCACTGTTTCCTTCAAGGATAAACTCCTTTTCCAAGAAGGTAGCATGTCTGGAGACAAACACCCGATGATCGGTGTAAAAGTAATACCCTAAAGTCTCTTTAGGATATCCCACAAAACTACATTTTACGGATCGATATTCCATCTTATCTGGGTCAACTTACTTGACATAAGCTGGACATCCCCAAATCTTAACGTGTTTAAGACTCGGTTTCCTTTCTTTCCATATCTCATACGGAGTTTGAGGAACAGATTTGGAAAGCACCTTATTCAGTAAATATGCTGAGGTTTCCAATGCATAACCCCATAGGAATACTGGAAGATTTGCATAGCTCATCATGGACCGAACTATGTCTAACAAAGTTCGATTTCTCCTTTCAGATACCAATCTGGAGGAATCCACTGGGAGACTATACCATTTACTTTGAGATAATCTAGAAACACTCCATTAAAGTATTCACCACCTCGATCTGATCGAAGAGTTATAATACTATGTTTGGTTGTTTCTCCACTTCATACTTATACTCTTTGAACTTTTCAAAGGCTTCAGACTTGTGTTTCATCAAACACATATCCGAATCTAGATCTATCATCTATGAAAGTAATGAAGTATGAAAATCCACCCATGGCTTGCTTAGACATTGGTCCACATACATCTGTGTGTACCATTCCTAGCAAATCTGCAGCCCTCTCTCCATGTCCACTAAATGGAGCCTGCACTGCCACTATGAAGTGAGATTTTCATCATCCCTTTTCTTTTATTAGTTTGTTCAATCTGAAATAAATTATGTCACATACATACAGACCATTATTTAAAGCACCACGTCCATAAAGAATATTATCTCTAAGAATAGAACATTCATTATTCTCAATAATAAATGAAAATCCATCCAAGTCTAACATGGGAATAGAAATAATATTCCTCACAATCGAGGGAACAAAATAACAATAATTTCAAACAATAGTCTTGCCCGTAGGCCTATGTAAATGAAATGATTCTACATCTTCAGCAGCAACTCTTGCTCCATTTCCATCAGTAGAATCACCTCCTCTTCCTCAAGAGTCCTACTTCTCCTTGGTCCCTGCAACAATTGCAGATTTGAGAACCACATGCGGTATCTAATACCCAAGTAGAAATTTGATTTAATGACATATTCACTTCTATCATGAACATACCTGAATCAGAAGCGGTAGTCTTACTACCCATCTTCTTCTTCAATTCTGCAAGGTAAACCTTGCAGTTCCTCTTCCAGTGCCCCACCTTGTTACAGTGAAAGCAAACAACTTTGCTCTCGGGGTCTTCAGCTTTTGGTGGAACTGGCATTTTCTCACCTACTTTCTTCTTCTTGGAAGAGTTCCTCTTCCTTTTCTTAGGATTGGAACCTTCACCAATTAGAAGAACAGAACTCTTCTTAGGGGAAAAATTCGATTCCGCAGTCTTCAACATGTTGTGGAGTTCAGGCAGGCTGACATCCAACTTATTCATGTGAAAGTTCACCACAAACTGCGAGAACGAACTCGGAAGCGATTGCAAGACCAAGTCTTGGCTCAACTCCCCATCCATGGCAAAACCAAGTTGTCCAAGACGTTCAATCAAATTGATCATCTTAAGTACATGGTCATTCACAGATGATCCCTCAGACATCCTACAACCGAACAACTCCTTCGATATCTCATATCGAGCTGTCCTCCCTGCCACATCATACAACTCTTGTAGATGTATGAGGATAGTGTGAGCATCCATATGCTCATGTTGCTTCTGTAGCTCAATGTTCATGGAAGCTAGCATGATGCATTGAGCAACATTTGCATCATCTATCCACTTACGATACACAACGTGTTCATCATTATGTGCATCACTAGCAGGTTCAGTAGGCTTAGGTGAGTCAATCACGTATTCCAGCTTCTCAATCCTGAGAACAATTCTCAAGTTTCGAAGCCAGTCAGCATAATTAGGACCAGTCAATTTGTGAGCATCCAGTATGCTCCTGAGTGATAGTGCAGAAGATATAACATACAAAGTAAATCTGTAAATGATAAACACATAACAACACTTAGCAAATATTCGATTTCATTTCAAAACACTATATGAATCGGGTCTTTATTCATAAGTGGCTCCCACTAGTTTATCTAATTTATTCAACCCCCTACGTGAAAAATTAAGCATTCATAATGCTAGTGGGAATAGGGATCCTACATTCCATTACACAACCCCGGCTGTAGCACGAACCGCCATGCAATGTTCAATAGGCAGACAACTCTTGTCAATTACATCTCATGTTATTCCCTAATCAAAATTTAGCCTCTTGAATAATTGAGTCTCGGCTGTAGCACGACAAACTCAATATTCTAAGTCAAGTCTAACCCAACATTCCGTACAGTTGAATCAGTCCCCAAAGGCCCACGGCTGTAGCACGTACCGACCTTTAGATCCTTATTCAATGTACACATCTCTATGTAATAGACAAGTATTTCTTATTTCGAAATCAAAGCCCTCGGCTGTAGCATGAACCGACAATGATTCAAAAATAAGAACTACTTTTCTATCATGTTGGAAGGCTATGACCGACACAAGCCCGTTGTATCATTGGCCAATTACTACTTGATATTATTTAATTTTAGAGGGTTTATATTACGTTACAATCATAATCATATTATAAAGAGATTCTTCCTTTTAAATTAAATATTTCAAATCAATAATCAATAATCAGACGATTCCCAGATCGGGTGGAGCATTGTCAAGAGGCGTCACTTTATAACCCTTTCTTACAGATAGAAATCTGTTGTTGACAGAATTATCCTTTCTCTCATATCGAAAATTCATATTCAATTATGTGTTTCACAAACACAAGAATCTCATGATTGTATTCATAATATTGTTTTTAAGGTTATGAAACAATTTCACTATACTAGGTTATCTAACAAACGCCTTATGTTCATTTAAGTTCACCTAAATCTATCATCACATGATAAACTAAGCATATATCACATATATCAACATGAATAAACATCAAGGTAGACATGTTATATCATCTAGCACATAGAACTAAGCATTATACATCTCTATGTATCACATGAAGCATTTAAAAGCAATTAAAAACAATCAAAAATAGCTTTAATACACTTCATGGAAATATAAACAGTTCAAAACTTTTATATAAACTAAAATTGATCACTCCATTAGATCCGTCTCGGAAAAACGAATCCAACGGTATATTGCACGCCTAAAATGGAGTTACAAAACTCCAAGAAAATCAATTTTAATATCAACAGACGGACTGTAACGCATTACAGGAACGCGTTACAACCCCTGTAACGCATTCCGGTGATGCGTTACACCCCTTTTCAGCCATTAAAGGCTGTAACGCATTCCGCGAATGCGCCACAGGTGTGTAACGCATTCCCGGAATGCGTTACACCCCTATAATTTTTTTTTTTTAATTCAGCCGCCGTCTTTTTCTTCTCGGAAAACGAGCCTGTCAGGTATGTTTCTTCTTCCGTGCACAGCAGCACAACAGACAGCAACAGAAGCACTTGCACATGTACAGATATTTACATACATACAATTCATATATATATATATATATAATTATTTATATATCTTTATTTAATTAAGAATTTAATTGAAACAACTTCAAAAATTCATAATAAAAAATCTATACATCCTAAAATTATGAAAAAAATACCCAGACGATCTACAACACTTGTAGAACCCAGATCAACATTCAAAATTATTCTGAGAAACGATTTCTCATCAGACAAAATTAATTCATGATATAACTTGTAAAAATCATAATTAATTCATACAAGCACATAAAATTCTGAAATTTTTACCACATATCTATATGCATACAACCTATGCTCTGATACCATTGTTGGATTTTTAACGCAGCGGGGGCATGGCTAAACACTTTTACACATACAAAATCCAAATAAAAGCATATAAATCGTGAATAAAAATTCGAGGGATCGAATCTAACCTTTAAAAATAATTCGGAGACAACGATCAGAGATCCTTAGCAGTTGCTCCTCAAGTGTGAAGCACACCACCGGTATCCACCAAGAAAACGATGTTAAGGAGGAGGAAGGAGGTGGAGAGAATTGGGTTTTCCAAACTTTTTGGGTTTTCGGGTTTCATGTGGGTTGGAATAAAATAGGGTCTATAATAGTGTATTTATAGGCAAAATTTTCAGCTGAAATTTTCCCATAAATAATATTATTATTATCCCATTTATTATTCTCATTAATAATTAAAATACCTTTTAATCATTAATCCTTTTTCTAAACACTTTAGAAATAATTCTCTCTCTTGATTTAATTTCCAAAAATTAAATCCTTTAATTAATAATATTAAGAACTTTTCTTAATTAATTTATAATCAATTAAATCTCATTTAATCAATTATTAAATTTACCAATTAATTATTTATTTCATAAATAAATAATTATTAGCCATTATTAATTAATTCCTCCACCATAAAATCATTCTCTTTTATGGTGTGACCCTGTAGGTTCAATATTAAGCCGGTAGTAGAAATAAATAATAATAAAACTATTTTATCATTATTTATATAAATTCTCTAATTTATTAAATATGATTAATTAATTAATCACATTTATTCTACATCGTGAGTGATGCTTCTCAACATATCGCGACTATCCGGATAATATGAATTCACTGCTTAGAATACCAAGAACCTGTCAGTGAATAGTTACCGTACAATAAACTCCTTCTACCCTACAATGTCCCGATTAAATACAAGGCATGGATCTCGTGTCAAGCCTATCTAATTCAATCACTTGCTTACCATTTACTATGCGTAGTTCTATGCAAATTAGAAACTCCTTTCTAATTTCATTCACTCTGGCCAGAGATTCCTGAACTAGCATAAGTGGATCAACCTTGAACATTCGCTTCCTTCACTGGAAGGGGTAGATCCTTTATTGATCATACACTATCTTCGTGTACAAATTCCTATACCCAGAAGAGCCCTAATAATTGTCCCTGGAGACTAAGAACTAAACCAAAGCATAGTTCAGTGTACACAAGATGACTATGATGACCTCAAGTCTAAGGATACTTGTACAACTATCACTAAGTGAACAACTGCTGACACGTGAGTGAACTCCATCAGTTGTTCAGCTGTGCGAGTCATGTTCAGTGAACTTATTCTATAATAAGCACCTACATACTAGCTATAGTGTCACCACACAAATGTCTATGAGAACAGACATCCTTCATAATGAAGCAAGCATAGTATGTACCGATCTTTGCGGATTATTAATTACCAGTTAGTAATCCTACGACCAGGAACTATTTAAGTTTAGAGTTATCATCTTTTTAGGTCTCACTATTATGATCTCATCATAATCCATATAAAGCTTTACTCTAAACTATGGTATATCTTATTTAAACACTTAAATAGATAAAGCCCGTAATAAAAACAAAACAAGTATTTTATTAATATCAATGAAATCAAAACAAATTACATAAAAGTTATTCCTAAATCCTCATACATGATTGGACTTAGGACATATTCCTTTCAGTACGGTGTGGTGCAGTTCACTGCGGTTTGTACATTACAAGTTTGAAAATTTTAAATAAATACAAAACTTAAATTAATTAAATTTCTGAATAATATAACAAAGTCGCCAATATTTTTCAATAATACTAATTAGAAATTCTACACTGTAAAGTTTAACGAGTTTAACGTAGAAGTTTGGCTCGACAATTAAATGCGTTCACTATTAAATAGATGGCTTTGTACCATGTGTTTCATTATTTTTGAATAAACACAAATAGAATGATGACCACGCAACAATTGATCTTGTAGAAACAAGATGATCACTAAGCAAGCACTCTAGTATGTTAAATGGAATCAAACTTAATAAATGGAATCATAAAATATAACTAATATATATATATATATTAAATATTGCGGTGCGGTTTGAACCGCATTTCAGAAATTTAAAACCACAACCCGCACCGCGCAGTTTATTAAAAATTCAAACCGCAACCGCACCACGAAAATTAAAAACCGCATTTTACGGTGCGGATTGGTGCGGTGCGGGCGGTTTTTGCGGTTTGTGCGGTTTTCCAGCTCACCCCTGGAAGTAAGTCATGTTCCTAACCCTTGAACAGAGTTTAATCTAACCGAACACAACCCAACCCAACCCCGTATCTCGAAACCCCCACCCAAACAAGGCCCAAGGAGATTCTACTTGGGCTATATAAAATTTAGGAATTTTGGTTTGTTAGTTATATAATTTTTGGTGTTGTACAATTAGGGACTTTCCGGTATATGTTAAAAGAAAACAGGTGGATCCTAATTTCTAAAGTTAATTAATAGGAGCTGAGTTATTGGACATAGTGGAAGTTACGTACCCATGCTTACATCCCTGTGTTTGGCATTTGATAACATCCAAAGAGGACAACTCAGTATTTGTCTTGTGTTGTGTCATTCAGAAGCCCATATTTACCTCCTATCAACCTTGCTGCAACTGTTTCTAATGACTCAACCCTACCTAGTTACTTTTTATCTTAATGCTTCTGTTCCAAAATTTTCCATGGTTAAAAATGTGTTGGTTGGTGACTTTTGTAAAGTTGTAAAATTGTTACTTTGTTGGGAAAACCTCCTTGTGAATTATAATTAAGGTGGAGATTACATCCATCCTTGGACATGATTCATTACCGAGAGTCCTCTGCACGCACTGGGTAGAGCCTATACTTCTTCCAATATATTACCCCAAGTAATTCCTTTAGGAAGGCCTTGGCAAAACCTAGCGAGTATAAGAACAATGATGAAATGAAACTCAAGAGAAATTTATGATTGCGAAAGAAGATAAAATATAAAGATTGACAAATAAAGTGGAAGTGATACAATCACTAGTATGGGACCACAGGAGAGCACAGATGGAGGCACAAGTCAGCTGGTGGGACAGGAAACCAGGGAGAGGGAAACCAGGGAGAGGGACCAAGCTGAACTTACATTTCTTGCTAATAATAGGCCAATAGATGAGGGTCAGGGGTACGAGGTGGATACTCTACAGAGTAATGCTACAAACAGTTAGCTGAGGGACCACTAGATGCATTTAAGCTCATTTTATTTTAATTTGAGTTTCATTACAGTATGTAAAGGGTATATGTTACTTTAAAACCTGTTTTTAGATAGCATCTGGATGTAAAACAATTTCTCTCTGTCTTTTATCTATTATTCCGTTAATGGGTTTTATTGAGTAACCATCTTCAGAATTGACTTTCATTACCTGGCTAATTCTCACAGGTTTCTTAATCATCTTTCACCTTGTTATAGGTTGAGCTGAGTTTATCATTTATTTGTAAATTTACCAGGGATCTTATTAGTGGTATCAGAGCACTCGGTTCTCGGCAACGAAATGGGTCCAGGAAGGAATACGAAAATAGGAACATCCGATGATGAAGGGGGGGAGCGCTCAGATCTGAATCGAATGGAGGTAAGCCTGAGATCCCTCTTTGAATCTCAGAATCAACGTTTGGTGCAGACTTGTAATAATAATAAAGTTAATATTGAGCAAAATGCTAAGTCGATAGCAGAACTGAATGAACTGGTGTTAGGTTTGTCTATGCAAGTATCTAAGTTGGTGAAAAACGAGGGGAAGGGGTCTGAAACTCTAAAGCCTGAGGGTGGGCAAGAATAGGGTACCAATAATCATAATACTTATGGCCGACAACCCAACTTCATATCTAGAATGACTAAGGTGGAGTTCCCTAAATTCAATGGTACTGACTGGAGGTCTTGGGTGTATAGGTGTAATCAATTTTTCCAATTAGATAACATTAAGGATCCGTAGAGGGTTAGGTTGGCTGCAATACATCTAGAAGGGAAGGCGTTATTATGGCATCAGACTTATATGCAAAGATGTAATAATATAGCACCTCCCTGAGATAAATATATTGAGGCTGTCACCGTAAGATTTGGGGAGACATATGATGATCTGATGGCAGACTTAAAGGCTTTAAAGCAAACAGGGTCAGTACAAGCTTATTATAATACATTCGACGCACTTACTAGTAGGCTGAATTTACCTGAAGAATACTTGTTGAGTTGTTATTTGGGAGGATTGGAGGAGGAAATACAGTTGTCTGTGAGGATGTTTTCTCCTAGCTCTATGCAACAAGCTTTATGCTTGGCCAAGCCAAGCTTCAAGAAGCTGCAAACAAAGCTAAGAAATCTAAATTGTCTAATAAAGCTCCTTATTACCCACTCCTACTCACACTAAATCTTATAGTACTTTTACCAGATCAAATGTTTCTAAACCCAACACTATATTTACAGCTACAACAAACACAAATAGGAGGACATTGACCCCTGAGGAATTTAATGAGAAGAGAGCAAAGAATATGTGCTTCTGGTGTGATGAGAAATATGCTCCTGGTCACAAGTGCAAAGGGAAGAAGCCTCAATTGTTTCATCTGGAGGTGGAGAGTAAAGAACCAGAGGAGGGGCTAGAATTAGTAGATGATGTCATTGAGAAGGAAGAGACCCAATGTGCCCAAATATCAGTTCAAGCTCTAGATGGAGCATCTACCTATCAAATAATGAGGGTTAGTGGTCACCATGGAAAAAAGTTGTTGTAACTGCTGTTAGATAGTGGGAGCACCCATAATTTTATAGATACCAATAAGGCATTGAAACTGGGCTGTAGAGTGGAGGACTTACCTCTAATGACAATAAAAATTGTTGATGGAGGGCAGTTACTATGCAACAAAATTATTAGAAATTTCTGTTGGAAGATGCAGGGAGTGGAATTCACTGCTGATGTGATGTTGCTTCCCTTGAGTGGAAGTGATTTAGTTCTGGGAATCCACTGGTTCTCCCAATTAGGAGCAGTGCTATGAGATTTCGCCAAATCAACTATGCAATTCACATATCAGGGCAAGAAGGTGCATCTGAGGGGAATGCAAGAAAATAAAATAAAGAACATTCATTGTCAGAAGCTCAATAAATTGTTTAAGGCAACTGGAGAACTGTCCATGTTGCAAATCATACATGTGACAGCAAAAGCAAACTCACAATTACTCGCTATGGAAGGAGAAACACCTACGGATATGGATCCTGAAGTACATAAGATATTGGGAGAATATGAAGGAGTGTTCAAGGATAACATTGGATTACCACTAGTAAGGGAGACATTTGATCACCGAATACCTTTGAAGGAGGGGACTAATGCCATTAACATGAGGGCCTATAGGTATCCAAATTTGCAGAAAAATGTGATAGAGGAAATGGTGCAAGAATTGTTGGAATAGGGAGTTATACGACCCAGTAATAGCCCATTTGCAGCACCTGTCGTGTTAGTTAAGAAGAAGGATGGCAGCTGGCGCATGTGTGTAGATTACAGGAGTTTGAATAAAGCCACCATCAAGGATAAATTCCCTATCCCCTTCATAGAGGAACTCCTGGATGAACTCCATGGCACACAATTCTTCTTTAAAATTGATTTAAAGTCAGGGTATCACCAGATTCAAATGCACTCATTAGACGTGCATAAAACAGCGTTTAAAACATATTTCGGGCATTTTGAGTATTTGGTGATGTCGTTTGGGTTGACCAATGCTCCCTCAACCTTCCAAGCCCTCATGAATCACGCCTTCAAGCCATTATTGAGGAAGGGGGTATTTGTCTTCTTCGACGACATCCTCATCTACAATCCTAACAAAGAGGCTCAATTAAAGCACCTCAGCCTGGTCCTACAACTGATGGAGGCTAACTCTCTCCGTGCCAATTACAAGAAATGTTTATTTGGGGTGGAAAAGATTCATTACTTGGGTTATGTGATCTCAAAGGAGGGAATGCAAACTGAAGGAGACAAAATACAAGAAGTAGTTGAATGGCCTGTGCCGCAAAATTTGAAACAGCTAAGGGGGTTTTTAGGGCTAATGGGATACTATAGACGCTATGCAGACCGTTAATAGCACTTCTCAAAAAAGATGCCTTCAAGTGGACTGAAGAAACCCAGGTAGCTTTCGAATTGCTTAAACAGACTATGCTAAAACCCCTAGTATTGGCATTACCAGATTTTGATAAGCCATTCTGTATTGAAACTGATGCATCTGGGACGAGCATGGGGGCTGTTATGATGCAAGACTCACACCCTATAGCATATGTCAGTAAGGCGTTTTCAGATAGAAACACTATGTTATCAGCCTACGAGAGAGAACTTTTTACCATCGTCTTTGCTGTAAAGAAATGGAAACACTATTTATGAGTGCACCCTTTTACTATCAGGACTGACCAGAGAAGCCTAAAGTACATCTTAGAACAAAAAATGACCACTCCCTTTCAGCAAAAGTGGCTTTCGAAATTGGCAGGCTTTAATTTTTCGATTGAATACAAGGCATGTGTAGAGAATAGAGCTGAGGATGCACTGTCCAGGATTCTAGTAACACAACTATGGACTATGACTATTTCTTCTATCAGTTCCACCTTAATAGAGGACTTGAAGACACACTGGAAAGAGGAGGTCAATTTGAGTAAAATTATTGTTGAATTACAGAATGATCCAAATTCACATCCTTTGTACAAGTGGGATCAAAAAAATTAACAAGGAAGGATAAATTGGTGATAGGAGATAACAATGTGATCAAGAACAATATATTACAGTGGATGCATACTTCTGCACAAGGGGGGCACTCAGGTATGACCGTTACCCTTAAAAGAGTCCAAGAACTGTTCTTTTGTCATGGTCTCAAGAACTCTGTAACTGAGTTTGTTAGGTAATGCTCGGTGTGTCAAAGATGTAAATACGATCATAATGCTTACCCTGGTCTCTTGCAACCTATTCCCATTCCTTCAACTACTTGGGAAGAAATGACCATGGACTTCATTGAAGGTCTTCCTCGATCCAACGGAAAGGAAGTCATCATGGTGGTGGTAGATAGATTGAGTAAATATAGTCACTTCATGGCTCTTTCTCACCCTTTCTCAGCACTACAAGTGGCCCAATGCTATTTAGATAATGTCTATAAACTGCATGGCTTCCCTAAGACAGTGATATATGATAGAAACAAGATATTTCTGAGTAAGTTCTGGACAGAATTTCTAAGGTTGCAGGGCATCACTCAAAAAATATCCACAGCATACCATCCTCGGACCGATGGCCAATCTGAGGAGCTAAATATGTGTGTAGAGACTTACTTGAGGTGTATGTGTCATGAACATCCTCAAGAGTGGTCCAAATGGTTAACCTTGGCTGAATTCTGGTACAACACTAGCTTTCACTCTGCAATCAAGAAAACGTCATTTGAAGTGTTGTATAATTAACCCCCTCCAACACACAGACCATACCTAGATGGTTCTAGTCAAGTAGATGATGTAGACAGAAGCTTGCTCATCCGGGATAACGTATTGGAAATGCTGAAGTACAACATGCACAGAGCTCAAAATAGGATGAAACAATTGGCAGATAGAAGACGTTCAGAGAGAAGTTTTGAGGTAGGGAAATGGGTATATCTCAAACTGCAACCTTACAGACAAATATCAGTAGCCAACAGACCTTCTCAGAAGTTGGGTGCTAAGTACTTTGGACCATACTTAGTGATAAAAAAGGTTGGAGCGGTGGCATACACACTGCAGTTACCTCCTTCCTCAAAAATCCACCCCACATTCCATGTATCTCTCCTAAAACGAAATTTTGGACCACCACCTGAAGTCATGGACAACACCCTTCCGATCACTTATGATACTCAAAGCATCGCTGAAATCAAAGTGCCTAGCAGGGTTGTGGAAGTTAGGAGCGTCAAAAAGAAGAATGTGGCAAAAATCCATTGTCTCATAGAATGGAAGAACACACATGTGGAAGAAGGTACATGGAAAAGTGCAGTAAGTATCATGAAAAAGTTTCCTGCATTTGATCCTTGGGGTCAAGGATCTCTCGATGGGGGGAGTATTGATACAATCACTAGTATGGGACCACATGAGAGCACAGATGGAGGCACAAGTCAGCTGGTGGGACAGGAAACAGGGAGAGGGACCAAGCTGAACTGACATTTCTTGTTGATAATAGGCCAATAGATGAGGGTGAGGGGTATGAGGTGGATACTCTACAGAGTAATGTTACAAATCGTTAGCTGAGGGACCATTAGATGCATTTGAGCTCATTTCATTTTAATTTGAGTTTCATTACAGTATATAAAGGGTATATGTTACTCTAAACCCTGTTTTTAGATAGCATCCGGATGTAAAATAATTTCTCTCTGTCTTTTATCTATTATTCCGTTAATGGGTTTTATTGAGTAATCATCTTCAGAATTGTCTTTCATTACCTGGCTAATTCATAGAGGTTTTTTAATCAGCTTTCACCTTGTTATAGGTTGAGCTGAATTTATCATTTATTTATAAATTTACCAGGAATCTTATCAGGAAGGTGGAGTTGAGAGTAAGAATAGCTAAGAAATAAATGAAACAACTTTGAATGGCAATACAGTCAAGAATCAACCACTATGACACACAGTGTTATTCAAATCTTCATCTCTTTAAGGGGTCAACATCATTCAGCCTGTATCTTGTTGCAATATTAAGAATGGCATGAAAGAGGCACGGGCAGGGTGGCTTTTATTAATTGCTTTTATTAGTCCTCATTTTTCCGTACAGTGTCCACTAACAAACATAGTGCAGGCAGGCAATCAATTTATGGGCTTGTTTTTAAGTTACTTTGCATTATTTGACATGGAGAATGACTACAACATGTTTGGCAACAAAAACTGAATAGCAGAAATCTAGTGAAACATGCTATATGATATTTTGCTAGAATAATAGTTATAATCAGTTGCGGAACTATGTAAAACATCCAGAGACTAATATTTGTATTAGTAATACTTATCAAAGTAAACTAGACATAACTTTGTTGTGTGAACATGGAATAAAACTGGTGGGGAAAATTCCCAATCCTTATCCCTTGAGGAGAAGCACACCAATGCTTTTTTAATTTGTTTATTCTATAATATGTTCTTGGCTTAAAATGGAAAAGGAATATATACCTGTCACATAAAAGACGGATGGTATAATGTGATTGCTAAGGCCAAGTATAACCCAAAATAAAGATGAAAACTCACCACTTTTCTTGTTTTCTATCCCCCCAACTCATCCAACAAAACTACTTCACCCAACCATTTCGTTTGATTTTTTCTGTACACGATACATTCTACCACACAAAATATAGACATGTGTTTGTGTATACACACAAGTCACAACATAAACGAAAAGAAAGGGAGTAGAGGTGATTCGAATCATTCAGTTTGTTCAAAAATCAAACTTATACTTCATTTCATGAGATTTTTTTGTTAGCTCCTTTTTAACCACTCAATTTATTCGCTCAGCGAAGGATCTTTGCTATTATATAGTCTTAAGCGGTTAGTTAAAAGCAGAGCCGCATATTAACATAGTCGTTCATAAATAAAATTCAGGATCGGTTCGTTTAAGTGAATTTGACTCGGCTCGTTTTTCTAAACGAGTTGATCGCGAACATAAAATCAAGCTCGGATAACTAAACGAGCCGAGCGGAGTTTTTTCTTTGTTCGGATCAGACTCGGCTCGTTTAGTTCGAACTCAACTTGAACTCGGCTCGGACTCGGCTTGGCTCGAACTCGGTAACTCGACTCAGTTCGAATAATATTTTTATATATAATAAATAATAAATATTTACTAATCACTTGTATAACAATTTTAAATTTTTTAATTAAAATTTAATACTTATTTTAAAGTAAAATGATTAATTTAATTTAAATTTAATACATATTTTAATAATAAATAAATTTAATTAATTTAATTTCTAATTAAACTTAACCCTAGATTTCACCTCACACTTTTATTAGAGGAGTCTATGATAAAATCGACCAAAATTACGATTTCAAATAAATTAAAATAGTGAGTTGTTCAAATAAATTATAACATGATAATATTATTAAGAAAAAGATAAAATAATTTTTAATAAGTATATTTCCCGACCACTTAAAGGGGCTTGCGCCTTACTTCCTTCATTTTATTTTATATGTCTTTTCTAATCTAAACAAATTTAACTGAAATATCAAAAATTATTAAATCTTTGACAATCGACATCAACAATTTAAAAGTAATGTACGATTTCTAAAGTTATGAATGTTTTAATAATTAAAATAAAATTGATTTTGTTCTTAAAACTCAACTTGTGAAACAAATTGATAAAATTATATGGATTAAGAAACAAGTGTAGAGTGTGAGTGTGCTACATAATTGTAAGATGAAGCTAGTATTTGATCTTCATATAATTTATAAAATTATAAATTATACCTTAAAATTGGTCGATTAAAAAATATATGTGAACTATTAGTGTACAACTGATCGACTCGGTTCGAGTTCGGCTCGGCTCAGTTGTTCGTGAGCAATTTTTTCGGTTCGGTTTTTAAACTCGGCTCGGCTCAACTCGTTTTAAAAAAAATTATGCTCGGACAAAACTTGTCTCGATTCTGTTCGTTTACAACTCTAGTTAACAGTAGGGTGATCGCGTTGCGTTTTTTTGCTCAAACCGTAAATTAAACCGCACATGCGGTTTGATCAAATTTCCAAACCGCACTCGGATCGCGTAACCTCAAAAACCGCATAAATCACACCACGAAAATGTGGTGTGGTGCGGTTTGTGCGGTTTATTTATTAAAAAAATATTTACATGTAAATATAATAAAATTTAGCTAATAAGAAAGAAAAATATATATATATATTTATGATTAAAAAGTAAAATATGTCGGTAATTTGTAATATGTAAGTTAGTATTTATAACACAAAATTATAGTAAACAAGAAATGAATCTATAATATATAAATATATTTACATGTACATATATATATTATAAATAAATTTATATATGTATATAAAATTAGCCCGCAAGGGTTGACTCAGTTGGTTAAAGAGGGGATAACTATCATCTTGGTCACAGGTTCGAATCCCACGGGAGGAGAATTTATGATTATGCCTCCTGAGTCAGAGTGTGTCGCTTAAATAAAGTTTACCTCTGTGTGCACCCGAAGATAGCAGCTGCGGATTACCTGTGATTAAAAAAATAAAAAAAATTGTGGTGTGGTGTGGTACGGTGTAGTTTGAACCACGATGTCAAACAGCAAACTGCACCGCACCGCGCGGTTTGTCAAAAACTCAAACCGCACCACGAAAAATTAAAAACTGCAATTTGTAGTGCGGTGTGGGGCGGTGTGTGCGATTTATGCGGTTTGATGATCACCCCTAGTTAAAAGGTAAAATGCGTGGTCATGGAAATCGACCGATTTATCAAAAATTGTCCATAAATCGCTCAAAAATTGGTCAAAAATATTTATCCAATTTGATCGATTCTTGATAAATCACCAATAAATCATCTCGATAAATCATCAACAAATCATCTGATTTTTTAAAATTTGTCCAATAGATGATAAATCGGTACATCAACCTAATAATATCGATTTCCGAAATATATGACCATAGTAAAATATAGACCTAGTAATTTTTGACACGACACGAATACGAAACGAAAATTTAGTATTTGTATTTTAAGTACACGACACGAAAAGGTACACGACACGATATACACGACTGAGATATTGTGTTAGTTTTGTATTTAGCCTTTGAGTACACGACACGAGGTACACAAAATAAGTATATTTTAAATTAAATATTAATATTTATTTTAAATATTATTATATAAACTTTAAAAATAATGTATAATTTTATAATATTGTAAGTATTAATGATTTAAATGAATATTTTTCATAAATTTTTGTATATATTTTACCTAAAAATTCAATATTTATATTTATTTATTTAATTAGTTATATTAATATTAAAATTAGTAATTATATTAAATTTTACATGAAACGTGACACGAGAACGACACGAAAACGGAGGTACACGAACACGAAAATACACGAATCATCGGTTATGTATTTGGCCTTTAACTAGACGACACGAAAATGTAAACGATACGAAAGTATACGGCACGAATGAGTTGTCAGGTCTAGTAAAATGATGCAATTCGATTTTTAAAAGGTAAAATGATACAATACGATTCTGACACCTTAAAATTTTAAAAAATAATTCAATAAAATTTTAGTATTTCTTTTTAGTGATTCTAGTGAGACGAATTTCATATTCCAAATTTAGTGATTCTATTGATTTATTTTTTGTATTATCGTTAGTATTTTTGTGATTCTAATGAGACGAATTTTGTATTCCATATTCAATGTTTGTATTGATTTCTTTTTTCTTTTTTTTTTCATTAGTATCCTGTAGTATCTCATATCTGTATTCTTATACTCTGCAGCACAAGTGAATTTTACCAGGCCTCCTTAGTTTCCAATGTGTGATTTTTTCAGAAAGTAGTTTTCCCTTGTTTTCAATCCTAAAAAAAACAGAGACAAAGGCCTTAAGACCATGAAAATGCTACACCTATGTTACAAAGACAATATATGTACCCTTGATTAATTTATCAGTCCTATATAGAGACCTCAAACCTCCAAGGAGGCTTGTAGTGTTGTAGTCATCATATTATACCTTGTTCTCTGCCCCCCCCCCTCCCCAGGGTGTTACATTTTGGTACTTAATTCGGAAAGTCCTACACACAAACTAGAGGATTCAGTTGTGCAACATAATTATGAGATACATTCGGACGGAAAGCTTCAAAAAGCTGTTCTCTATCAAGCGTCAGAGCTTTGATGGTAATGAAGATGAAGAAGTTATGAAAAAAGAAAGTAGTCTTTCTAATGATCTACAAGAAAATAATTATGAAAGCTTGCACGCTGCTGGCAGTCCAAAATCTAAAAGATATAGCCGCACTGCAAGTTTTAGGAGACTCTTCTCCATCAAACCGAGAAGCTTAGATCTTTCTAATGATCAAGATGAAGAACATAATGACGGAAACTTTCAAAGAAGAAGTTGGAAAAACTTCACTTTTCAACAAGTCTTTCGCGCAACCAATGGTTTTACCTCAGGTTTTACTTTCTCTCTGTTTTTCCCCTTTAGATAAGAGCCTGTTCATTGTTTATATTTATAAATTTATATTCATGTCCTGATTGGTTTTTTATCAGATAACTTGGTAGGGAAAGGAGGATATGCAGAGGTTTACAAAGGAGTGCTAGAAGATGGACAAGAAGTAGCTGTGAAAAGATTAATGAAAGTATCAAATGATGAGAGGAAAGAGAAGGAGTTCTTGACAGAGATTGGAACACTTGGTCATGTTAACCATCCCAATGTATTATCACTTTTAGGCTGTTGCATTGATAATGGGC
The DNA here is from genome assembly GCF_009905375.1 of Apium graveolens. Lineage (NCBI taxonomy): Eukaryota > Viridiplantae > Streptophyta > Magnoliopsida > Apiales > Apiaceae > Apium > Apium graveolens. The sequence continues at coordinate 135,137,893 of NC_133647.1, forward strand.
TATATCTGGTTTTCCAGTTTTCATCTAGAGGTTCTGTTGCTTCTCTTCTTCATGGTATGTCATTTTCATTTATTTTCTTTCCTCATTCAACCTTTTCGTTCAGATTCTAATTTACTTATTTCTTCTTAAAGATGAGAATTCGCCAACAATGGACTGGAAATCAAGGTACAAGATTGGAGTTGAAACTGCCTTAGGTCTTCATTATTTGCACAAAGTATGTCCGAGAAGAATAATTCATAGAGACATCAAAACTTCCAATGTTTTGGTTACTGCAGATTTTAAACCCCAGGTACCTTGTTTACGGAATACATTAATGCCAAATTTTCGGACATCAGATTCTTATTTGAGACTGAGAGCTTTGCAAAGTAAATATTTCACAGATATCAGATTTTGGATTAGCAAAATGGCTTCCATCACAATGGACTCATCATTCAATAGTGCCTATAGAAGGGACATTTGGGTATGCAACTTCCTTTCTAAATTATATTTGTTAGTATTGATATAAGAAAGAACTTAACTGCAAGTCTAAATAGTATGTAATTTATATAGCTATTATATCTTAATTTAGGCATTTGGCACCAGAGTATTTCATGCACGGGTTTGTGGATGAGAAGACTGATGTATTCGCATTTGGTGTCTTCTTGCTTGAGATTATATCCGGCAAGAAACCGGTGGATGGCTCTCACCAAAGTTTACATAGCTGGGTAATTGAAGTTATTTTGCAACATATGTTAATTACTTGTACCCTTCTAAGTTTTCTGTTTAAAATTGGCATTTTCGTGTTGAAGGAGGAGCCACAAATTAGGCTCCATGTGATTTCCATTTCCAATGTTTTAATCGCAAAATATTAAGTATCAAATGATTGAATTTTTAGGAATTTCCAAACCCCACTAAAGAAAATGGCTTTTCTTGTATGTATGATAGGGCTGCCTGGTGCTTGCAATTAATAATGCTATATATCTAATGTCACTTGTAATTATATAGGCAAAACCTATATTGAACCAAGGGGACAATGTAAAGTTGGTGGATCCAAGACTTGAAGGTGCATATAATATCAAGCAGCTCAACAGGCTAGCCTTTGCAGCATCTCTATGTATTCGCAAATCTTCCACGTGGCGACCAGTCATGAGCGAGGTACCCAATCAGTAGTCATTTCTCTTGTGTTATATGTTTCGTCATAAACAACATTCCAGTAAAATTGAGGAAATTCCCCTGAAAGTTAAATTCCATCTCTGTTAGCTTTGCAGTATGTTGGAGTCTTCCAGTGTATATTATGGTTAACAACTTAACCTGACTGTCCAAGATTTAATGATTCTAAGTTTCCAGATAAGGACTGTGATGTCATATCAAATTCGTGTTCTTGTACTGATTAAAGTTAGAACAGGTGAGAGCTTATTAGTTATTACTGACCAGACTAATCGTGAACGTTTATTAGCTATTACTGACCTGACTAATCGTGAATAGGTAAATACAATCTGATCAGGATACTCTAATTTTTTGTCGGTAAAGACTTCAGGTATCTTTTTTTCACCCATGAGGACAAAAACTAGGATATGGTTCTTTACAACTTTCCTACAGCCATTAGGATTAATTTAACGGTTTTGCTTAACCACCTTTATTCCATGCTACCTACCATATACTTTAACTAACCTTTATCTCACTGTTTTGCTTGTTTGTTTAACATTTGAAGGACCATTACCATATAAACTTTGCTTTCAAAATGACAATCAAATACTTGATTGCTGCATTTTTCTGACTAATACTTGTTTATTTGTGTTTTAAAATTGACAGGTCCTACAAGTAATGCTAATGGAAGGAGAAATCGATAAAGAGAGGTGGAAAATTCCAAAAGAAGATGAAGAGGATGAGTCTTGGAGTTTAGAAGATCTAGAGTGCGAGTGTGATAGCGCATCCTCAACCTCTGTCAATGACGAATAAACACAACCAGGAATTTGTAGAAGTCAGAGTTTTAGTACATACTTTTTGTCTGCATACATGTAATTGTAAACTGAAATAAATATGAATGTAAGCAAAATTTTGTCTGATGAGCAATTTTAGCCAACTCACTGTGTATGCATGTTAGTCTGAGCTTCCAACAGGGAATGTAGCCTGGCTTTGTTAGAAATCCCTTGACTTATTGAGAAGTAAACTAATTGTTTTTTTCATGCACAAATCAGAACTATAGTCTTACTAACACGGGCCTATATAGTTATGGAATATATTGGTGACAAGTTGCATAACAATTCCAAAATTGCTGCACTATTTTGCAGAAGAAGGAAAATCAGTTCTGCTTCTACGCAATGTTGCTGATATCTTTAGCAAAGTAGTAATAATAATAATGTTGCTGAAATAATTGTATATCACAAGATCAATAATTGAATCGTTACAGCTGCTATATACAGAATAGGTTTAGTTAAGGCTCGTATCTTCATTGCTTTGTTAATGTTATTATCATACCCCCCCCCCCCCCACAAGGATTGAATTAAACTCCCACTTGTCTCTTTTTCTAATTGGTTCATTTATATGTAGAACAGACCACTGTAGCCTTGGTCCAAATGATGTACAGAAATATTTAATCACAGAACTAAGATAAGAATGGTCCTCACACACACACACACCGAGCGAGACATGTATTGTCATGTTATAGTACTTGTATTTGAATTAGCTACGTTTTTATGAGATTGTTTTGGAGGAAAACCCTTTCTAAGATCATATATTAGTAGCCTTCCTCTAATAGATTGAAATCAGGATCTGTGAGGATAATAGACCTTACTCTGAGAAATAAGCGGAGGAGGCACACGTTCGTCTAGAAATTTGCATATAAGTGGCATTAGCACCTTGGCTGAATATTATTGTAGTAGGTAACAGGTAGCAGGTAGCTTATAGCGATCAAAATTATATATGCGTGGAACATAGGTATTGAATACAAGTCAATGCAGACTCATCTGAAAGTGGCTTGTAGGAATGCCACCGCTGCAAGAATCAACAAGGCCATGGCAACTAGCAAAGTACACTCAACTTAATTATCATACCCAAATACAGTTGATACATTAACAACTCATACTAGTACTATTATATATACTGCAATATAGACAAACACACTTCCGACATGGATTCTGTACCAGAATCTGTGCGTTGTGACATCTAACAAACTCACTCAGACTAGTATCACCACCTAATAGAGTAAATCATACAGAGGCCTGAATGAAATAAAATAAGAGCCAGTTGGTGAACAGAACATGTAAGAGTTAGATAGTATTAACTAGCTGGGCCGGCAGTTATTACAAACCAAACACCACTATAATGAGGCCGGTCAGATCACAACATCTAATTTAACCAAGTAGAGTTGAAATATTTAATCAGGCGTTAGGTTACCAATGCAGCCACTTTTTGTAATACACCATCTTTTTTTTTTTTACAATTAAAATATCTTAACTTCTCGAAAGGATACTACATTATTACAAGACGGAGCTTACAGCACCAGGAGTTGACGGAGATATCTTTGTGATAAGCAGACCTTTGTGCAGGGAATGTATTATATACAAGTCACTAGTATTTCATTAAGATACTGATGATAATGGAGGAACTCCTTTAGATACTGCACTAGTATTATATTCAGCAACTTTGAGACAACTTATTGAAAACTATGACATGTACCAACACTACCACATTATAATTAGAATTTTCATGCAATATACGTGACATGGATATTACAGCTCCAGATGTACTGGATGTAAATGTAGAATTATGATTAAAATTATTCAAATACCTTAATACATGTGTTGCTAACACTCAAATATTATAAATTGTAATGACCATAGCAACTACACCAACATAAAGTAAATTAAGTCAAATTTGCAAATGACCTAAACTGGCTGCAGGTTTCAAAACCATGAAAGCGGGATAATCATTTCATATTTTCAAATATCCATGGCAATTGCCATACCTGGCCTTTGCTTTCTGCTTCCTGCACTGCCCGCCGTACTTCTTGATTGGTAGAATTATCAGCATTACTGGCCTGATAAGCATATCCTTCTTCCAAAGCCAACGACTCCATCTTTTGACCAAGGCTTTCAGTTTGATTTAGAGGAACTAGGCTTCCAGAAAATATGTTGCAGTTTGTATTCTCGTCAAAATATTCGTCTTTTGGCAACAGTAGATCCCCTCCAGGTCGCATATTGACCCAACCCTTGTTGCTTAACTCTAATGGGAAATGTTTGAAAACTTCCTTATCGCCTTTAATAGGCCGGCATTGGCTCTGGTGTTCCTGATCATTTTTTCTATGATTATCACATTTATCAACACCAGAAGCTTGTCCAAGGCCTGAATTTGCTCTCTGCTCTCCCACATCAGCAAATGATAACTTTCTGCTACAACCACCAGCATTATCGAATGAGTAAGAGGAGCCTTTTCTTGGTTGTGTAAATGGAACTCTAGGGCTGCCTCCAACAGGGTTAGAAGAATCATACCCCATCGTGTATCCATCATAAACTATTCCTCCCCCAGCCACCATTTCTTGGTTGTCATTCCACTTACTTACGGAACCTGTTCTTTTAGTATATTTTTTGACATAGGATCTGTTCAGTTTACCAGCAAAAGAAGTTATATGAGAAGACTGTGAACCAATTTCTGGTCCAAGTGATGCGCTTTTTGGACTTTCTATGTGAGAACTGGATACAATGCTTTCATTCCAAGAGCAGAATACTCTCTTCCGATCATCCATTTCAAATGACTCTTGGTTGTTACTATCTTCCAACTTTCTTGAAACTACAAATCCTGAATTCTGATCCCTACTTACATTTCCTTCCGTGTCTCTTCTAATAAATGATGAGAATGGTTTTCTGGTTTCCTCACAACTATTTGATTCTAATTCAACCAGTATCTGAGACGCACGTTCAAAAGACTTAACATGTGTTGCTTCCATTAACCCATTTTCAGATGATCTTGCAGATTCGAGCAGAAATTTGGCTTCTGTCATTCTGTTTGTGTACATTAAGCAGATTGCCAGATTAAACTGCTTGTTTTTGTCTTGCTCAAGAGACAACGCTTTTCTGCATCAATGTAGAATCCAAGAATAATTAACGTCTTCTATATAAATCAGAATTACACAGAACTATGCTTACAAATTAAAATGTACAAGTGACATACCTATAAAGCTCCTCTGCTAATGTATATTTATTTTGTTGCAAGTAGACCCAGGCCAAATTCCCTAGCAACCTGCATCGTGGAAACCTGAAACATTAGACCTATACTATGACAAAGAAATTAACATTTCCAGAGGGATAAATACATGAGAATGTTTACCTTGAATACTCATGTTCAATTGTGATCTGACTCCTTTTCCCGTGATATCTAGCAGTTTTCACTCTTCTTCCACCAAGAAGTAGACCTTTTTCTATATGCTTTATTTTCGCCTGAAGCACTTCAATATGTTCTTCCATTCTACCACATCTCTGCAATAACATAGAATTATCTGGTTTACTACGCCTTGTAGCACGATAGGAATGATATAATGGAAGCATTTATACAGCTATTGAGTATGTTTTCTGTGGTAAAAATATTTCAAATCTAACTAAAAAAGGCAGCAACAGAACATGACATGTATCAGTTATCTGTCAATGAGGTCATTACCCCATTTCAATACTTTAAGAAATGACGGTTAGCATTATTTACGACAATAGAGCTTGTTCATTTCAAATATAAATCCGGTTGTATGATGGTTCCAAAGCAAAAAAGGAAAAATCCGTCCTGGTTGTGATTTATCAGAATAACAAATGATCTATTAACTCAAGGTAAGAAAATAAATTCAACAATTGTTTTCGAGCAAGAGTAAAATTCAACTGAAAAAGGGGCTCAAGACAACAGTAAATTATTTAGAGTAATTTCAATTCAGATTTTCCTGCTAATTCAGAAAAAAGGGAAAAAATTCATAATGCATGACTACATCCAGAATATCTAAATGCTTCTTTGCTTTGTTTCTCAATGCAATTAGACAGTGTATAATGCAGTAGAAAGGAGGATGTAGGTTTACCTTGTAGAGTTCAAGTAGTATGTTGTCAAGAGATTCCTGCGATTCAAGAGAGCACAAATAACGGAAAGATTTAATTGCCTCGATGGCCTCGTCTGATCTGTTCACCTGTTTCATTGCTAATGCCATGTCTTTCAGGGCACTATCAACTCGATCACCGGCATTTAACGCAGCCCAGAACATAGAAATTGCTCTGTATGGATCTTTATCCACCAACTGCAAGCCGAAAGATTCATCATATATATGACTGTTAAGTATTTAAGAATAACTGATACATATTAAATTCTACTATACATTTACCAAATTAAGAGGATTTAACGAGTGATGGTAATCATTTAAAGGATCTAGCTCAAGATATGGGAACAAAAAAAAGATACCACTCATTAAATATCTTTTAAAGCTACTTAACATTTCTCTGACTATTAGTAAAAAATTCACAAACAACAAATATCTAAATCTATAGAATCTTCCTCCAACAAGAACTTAAACAACAGAATTCTTATCTTCTACCCAAGCATGTCTGCAAATAAATTGGTTTTATTAACACACACATACACACCATCATCAACGTAGTCATCAAACCAAATCAAATTTTATTTTATTAAGCACGAAATGATGAAGGTAAAATTATATAAAACGGCCATTTATAAAATAACAACAATTAATGAACAAAGATGATTTATAACACACGAGAAAAGAGAGAGAGACCTGGACATGTTTAGCGCGGGCATAAGGAGAGTCAAAGGCAGGAATCTTATGAATGACATGAAAAGAACGATCAAACGACGGGGGCTTTCGCTCCGATCTCGGCAGCATTGTCGAGACTTGTTTCATCGGATCATTCCACCTTGCTGGTGGCGTTGAGAAACCAGGCCTTAAAGCGCCCCCATAATTCTTGTCCTTGTTCCACATCGCCATAATATATTATTATGATCATACAATTCTTGAAATATTATTGCACTCTAAAAATTGTATAAATTTATTCTGCACCTTTTCGATAATAACGAGATAGAAAATTTAGTTATAAGTATATGCATTTGTAAACCCTTCAAACCCGTTTGTCAAAATTTTCTCGATGAAAATTTGTCTGTTTCTAGTAAGCGAAGACACAAGAATTCAAGACTGGGAAAAATTTTCAAAGTGGAAAAGAAAAAGCCTAGCGGTTACTGTATATAAGTATCCGTTGGGCTTGGGCCAAGTAAGGGTCTTTTTCCTTAATATCCATTTTTCAGTTTTTTTTTGGTATAGCCAGTTATATTTCAGTGTAGATGGTGTTTTGTTGGAAAGTATTTATCTCTTTTCCCAGTGTTTTAAAAAAAAATTGCTTGTCATGACTTTTTTTAATTATTTTTCTCAGAGTCCGGTAAATTAAAGGTATAGATAAATCTCAATAAATTAATACTCGCAAGATTGGAGAAAATTATTAATTAATCAAAATATCAATTATTCGGTAAATTAATAATCTATTAATTTATCGATACATATCATTTTTATTTTTTTTTAATATATGCGAAAAAGTATATATATGCGAATGCCGAAAAGTTGACTGATTATCCTACAAAAACTATTTGTCGCAAAAATGAAGCAAAAGAAGAATTGTGATGAACAAATAGTTATTAGTTATTATAGAAGTGTGAGCAAATATTCAGGATAATCAAGACTTTCAAATTCAATGAAATTTAAATTTAATGAGAACCGTAAAATCTTTACACAAATTAAACATAACCGTTTGATCTATAGGTATTTTAAATAAATTAGAATATCCCTCCTTTTCAATGATTCAATCAAAAAAGTAAATATCTTATAATAAATAGAATTATAATGCAAAATTTGTTATTATTTATTTTTTTCAATATCCGGATAATATTTGTTGGATTTTTTTTTAAACCATCACCGAATTAATAATTATATCGTGAGCTTCATGTGGGCTCTTAAATCCTTAAAATCTAATTTATAGAATTCATAGTAGAGCCAAAATAAAATCAAACAAAAGTTAGTAATTATTTTATTTGTTTGAACTTTAATTTAATTTTTCTTAAATATTTCAAATTAATAAATATTTGTTAAATAAAAAATAAAATATTCCTGTATTCCGCGCCGAAATATTAAAAACTTGATAGTTAGTTAGGCGGAATATTAATAACTTGATAGTTAGTTAGTCGATACCGTACTTGCATTTATATAATACTCGATATTGTTTTTTATACACTATTCATCCTGCCTAAAACAAAATTATATTCATCCTGCCTAAAACAAAATTGTACTATTGGTTGGGGTCAAAGTAATATTAAAATCAAGCTAAGTATAATCAGTTGTATTTGGTCGGTATAATGGATTTTAAGCTAAAATAATAATAAATACTATTGATTCGACTAAAAAATTATATTGTTGAGCTGGTAATTCGTTGATCGGTATAGTGGCGTCGGGATAAAATAAAATAATTTATAGAGTTGATCCACTGTAAAATAAAATTAAAAAAACTATATTACCGATCCGACTTTAAACAAAATTATAATGAAACTAAATATTATTAATTAGATTTGGTTAGTATAATGAGTCTCAGGATAAAACAAAATTAAAATCAAATTAAATGTGATTCGCATAGTATATGAACCGGGCTAAAACTTCTCGTTTAAACTAAAAAAAATTACATTCCGTAAACACACATAAAACTAACAATAATACCATATATTTCATTTAGTAAAAAAAATTTAAATTTAAATACTTTTAAATAAAAATATCAAATATATATGTATATATGTATAATTATTATCAAACCATATTATATAAAAATTTTGAAAAACAAATTACGTATCTTAAAATTCCAATTCAATTTACATTTATAAAATTATATAATATTAGAAAAAAATTGCATCGCACGGTGTCTAAAATAGGACATATTTATATGTGCGATATAAATATTAGAGCTCATCTACTCAGATTATCTTATTTATTTTCGCTTCCTATTATTTAGAAAGTTGTTTATCAAACGGTTTTATCTAAACAATCTTCCTAAATAATAGGTTTTTAAAATAAACTTGATATGGGCCTAAAATTACCTAGAAATATAATTAATGTTGAATTAATTAGACATGGTATGGTCCAGTAACGAAGCCCAATTAACAAGGCCCGAAACTCTGATTATTTATTAATTTCGTAATTAATAAATAAGGGAGATTAACAGCTCATTAAAAGAGTCCAATTAGTGATATAAATCTATAGAAGATAGCCCCAAGGGCACCTACACCCACTAGGAATCTGATTCCTTTATTTTAGGAATTCTAAGTCTATCTAAAGTCTGAGAACTTGATCAACAAGTCTCCTATACTAAGTCCAATTCAAGGACTCCCAACATCTATATAAGGGGCCTCACCCCACAAATCAGAACTACGTTTTTTGGCTTGATTCGCTAATTCACAGAGATACGTAGGCATCTCGTAAAGGCAGAGTTAAGCTATGAAATATTAGAGCAGCCATTAAAGGCCTTGAGCTCCCGAACCTTACTAATAAATACAGCAAATAATAACCTTAGTTTTTTATCCATAACATTTGGCGCCGTCTGTGGGAAAGCGCACAACAACAACCATGGCAAAAATACGGAGAACAGTTAGAGCCCTTGAAGGAGGAACACCAACGGGGATAACCCAAGTGATTTTGTCAACTGTGGAGGTACCTCCTCATTCGACTTATGCAGCCACACAAGGAGAAGCCCAGATAGGGGAAACTGAACCTCAGCCACAAGGGACGATTCCCTCGGCTACTCAAGGTACGAATCTCCAAGTTCAACAAGTACATGCACCTGTGAATTCGTGACCCATTGGGTACGAGTATTCAACTGTTGTGACTACTAACCCCCTTATGGGATGCCCCTTTACCCCGATGTTGGAGGAAGTGGACACGCTGGACGGAGTGAAGCACGTGGGCGATCTCCCCCCTATATACGAGGCTTGGCTCCTATCCCCAAGGATCAGGAATTTTCTGGTCCTTACACTGAGAGAGACTCCGAATCTTCGGATGATGAAGTAGCCCCTAGAAGGAGACGTGCTGGCAAAGAGCCAATGGCTGATGGTAGCAAACGTCCTCAAAGCACCCAAGGGACAAATCCCCAAGAAATGCAGGAAAGGATTAGGGCTCACGAGGTTGAGATTCAAAGGCTGAGGCGCGACTTGGAGACGCACCAGACCACCAGACCCCCATTACCCCCAAAGGGGAGGAATCCTCCCCCTATTATAGACCTGGAAGGTCCGATACAGAGAAGGGTCGTTGTCCCAAGGGCTGACCCAAGCAATCTTCTTCCCCTTGGAGATCCGGATGTTCCTACCCCGCCATTCACTGAAGAAATAATGAATGCCCATATCTCGAGGAAGTTTAAGATGCCCACTATCTAAGCTTATGATGGCACAGGAGATCCCACTAATTATGTCAGGACCTTCTCTAATGCACTGTTATTGCAACCCGTGAATGACGCTATTAAGTGTCGGGGTTTTCCTCAAACCCTGTCGGGTATGGCTCAAAGATGGTATAGTCGTTTACCCCCGAACTCTATCGGGTCCTTCATAGAGTTGAGTCAGGCTTTTATTAAGCAGTTTATCAGTGGGAGAATGCATGAGAAAAGTTCAGCATCCCTCATGAGCATTATACAGGGAGCAAAGGAATCCCTGAGAGAATACCTGAATCGTTTCACAAAGGAGGCTTTGAAAGTCCCGGACCTTGATGACAAGGTAGCCATGATAGCACTACAACAGGGAACTAGGGATGAATTCTTCAAGATGTCATTGGCCAAACGCCCCCTGAAAGCATGTTGCAGCTCCAAGATAGAGCCGGGAAGTACATCAAGGTGGAAGAGAGCATGAGGAAGACCGTATTGAGTAATGTTGGGTCCCAATGAGTTTGTAGAAGGGGGGGTTGAATACAAATAGCACCGAATAATCGAATTAAATGCGGAATAAAAAATGTGAAACAAAATTCAAGTTAAATAAAAATATTATTAAACTTGAAAGGTGTTACAACAACTGTATCGATTACAAGGTATTAATCTTAAATCAATTATCACAAATCTAAAATAAATTCGACATGAACTTTTTCTATTTTTGCAATAAGTAGAATCAAATGCTAAACGCGATTTGAGATTAAGTTCTAGGGATTTTGATCCGCTAGATTGTTACACAAGAACAAGATAAATAATTCTAGTGGTTGAATTTAACATTAACAAACTAGAATTTAATCTTGATGATTTGCAGATGAAGAATAAAATGTTTCAAGGCAGCTGCTTTCTTTTTGTTCTTGGATGTTTTTTTGTGTGTTTTTAATGACTTGGTCTTCTGCTTCTTTTTATCAAACAGCCGAATGGAAAATTGATCTGGTATGACAATCCTTTGCTCAGTAAGACTTTCGGTGTGACAATCTTTAGAGCTAGCAAGACAATCAAAATGAACTAGCAAGACTTTCGGTATGACTATTGATTGTCATACCGATTGTCATATTAATTCAAATGAATTGTCTTACTGAATTAATAAGTGATTTTAATCTAAATAATAATTCTATCAAGACACTCAACTGAATTAGCATGACTTTCGGTATGACTATCAATTGTCATACCGATTGTCATACTAGTACAATCAGTTGTCTTTTTAGAATTAAAACAGGTTTTAACCAAATAAAAATTCTGAAAACCTTAATATTAATTCTGAATTAATTAATCAATTAATTCAATTAATCAATAAATTAATCTTTGCAGATATAATTTATTTTCTTAATTAAATTATATGACTTAATTAATTAATAGAAAATTAATACTAACCCTGAGCAACATCCATTCTTCTGACAATCTTCTGAAAATCACTGAGAATTATGAATCAATTCCACCACTTCAATGTTGACACTCGATGTACTGTCTGGTTCATGAGTGACTAACTTCCGTGACGTTTCCTCATGTCTTGACTTTGACACTTTGATTTTCTTCAGATTAAATTCTTGTAATTAATGATACTCTGACGAGATCTCTGTCACTTGATTAAATCCACGATCTTGATTTATATCACTGAGGCATGATCAACTTCTTGAACTTCTTCCAGTGAATTAACTCCTCAAGTCTGTAGATGAACCTTGTTTCTGAATCCTTTGACAGATATTACTTTGCGAGATCTCTCCGACGGTCGATCCACTATTTATATATTACATTCTTATTTGAGTTGAGTTGAATCCTCGAATATACAAATAGGCTATGACATATGACTTACAATCTCCCCCTATTTGTTTGTTAGACAATAACACACAAATACCTAGAGGATAACTCAACTAACAAATAAGAAAAAGATATAAACAGAAATGCAAAGTAAATAGTAGAAAAGTTTTGGACTAGATTTAACATTTTCCAGATTCCAAGTAGATGTTCCTCTAGACTGAACATATCTTCAAGTAGTTCCATCTTCATTTGTACAACCACATTTCCTGTTGAGAAGCCTATATCTCTTGCTTCTCCCCCTATGAGAATCAACTGATTAAAGAAGATCACCTTCGTTTACCACATCTCCCGTACAATAGGATCCGCAGATAAAAACCAATGGTACTCCCCTAACAGCTTCTTCCCTTACTAGGAAATCACCTTGTGTTTACCACCTCTCCCGTACAATAGGATCCGTAGTTAGAAACAACAATGGTGTGGTGTAGTGTACATTTTTAGGATCTTTTTCTTCCTCCCTGCTATTTCTCCCCCTTAGTTGAGGAATCCTCCAAACTATTACTTAAGCTTCTATCTCCCCCTTAAAGAAGGAATGTATGCCATCGTCTGAAGGAGTTCTCATATTTCACTTGGTTGGAAAAGAAATAACAAGTAGTTTCTTTTTCTTCCTCACTGTGAGTGTGTGATTGTGTTTTAGTGTACCTCACATGTGTTTCACTCTTCTCTCCACTCGTGTTTACACTCATTCTCACAAGTGTATCACTCCTCTCATAGCTCCAAAAATCAGCTATACCTGCAAGGAAAATCACCTTAGCCATCCTTAAGGAGGTCACAGGTGGTGCAATGGGAGTTCACAAATCCCCATCCTTGTTAAACTCGTCAGATAAATCTGAGTCATAATCTACAAGTTTCTAGTTTCCCTTTTAGGGTTCCAGATTTGAATTCTGGGAAGGTAAACAATGATCCAACGAATTTAGCATAAAGATCAAAGTTCCCTTCTAATGTCTGTGAAGACATTTCCTTGTGACTCATCAGGTAATATCTGAATCATTGTCAACAAGTTGCCGATCTGCACCTATGTCAGATCCACTATCCGCAGATGCATCCAGGGGATTTAAGCCTGGGGAGGTAGACACTGACCACTGACATATGGCTTTTGGATCAGTATCCTCTCCTAACACCTGTAAAGGCAATTGGTCCACTAACGAACCTTGAACAATCGAATCTGACCTTAAAATGGTCGAAACTCTTGTTTCCGTCAACTCATCCTTTGTGTGTGTAACCTCTCCTTGTGCATCAAGAATTGATTATGTTTGAAGTGGTGACACTACATCGGATACCTTGGCCGACAGGAAAAATTCAATAGACGCACCCTGTTGAGAGAATGAATCTAGTAACTGTTTTAGTGCCTTTTCAGCCATTACATCTTTTTGAGAAGATGTATGGGGGCTAGCAGTTGTCTCGGTTTAAATACTACTCATCTATGTATGAGACAGAGCTACTGGGTTGACTACAGAACCTTCCTTATGTGGTGCACTAGGCACTATCTCCCTCACGCTCATTCATACTACATTTAGTGGTAAGAGAGTGTTGGTTGGTTCTGTTTTTGTGTTTGTCTTTACAGTCTGGGATAGACGTTGTGGGTTTTCAACCTCATGACTGTCAATGAAAGAAAGTCATTGGAGACTGAACCTGTACCACAGAATAAATGGTAATAGAGAGAAAATGATTTACAATATTGATTTCAAAAGATTTTACATGACATAAGAAATCACTAATGTAGAAAGAAGTTTGATTTTGTTTTTCAATATGAATGAGTTTTTGATAAAACATTGATCACTTAGGGTAAAGTCTAAGTAATTCTCATTCATGTCAAAAGCTTACAAATATCTGCAACATAATGTTAACAAGATATCATTGACCGATACTTATCAAGTACTTTAGATACTAATTGTTATGTTGCATAATAAAAAATATACCACTGCACATATAAAATAATATGATTGTGCCTAGTGATAAGATAGTTATTAATATGACGACTCTACTTATTCATATAAAACTGTAGCTGCAGTTAGAGTGCCATACCATGTCCTTGACGATTGCTTGAGCAGTATACTAGTTCATACCAACCTGAAGTGAGATTGTGAAGAAGAGATTGCATAGTCCAATAGATCTGCAGCTGCAAAGTCCATGAACTGTGGTGCACTGACTTCCTCTTTTAACTCACCAATCAGGAGTACACTTGTACACATCTTACTAGAGTACAATTCCAAGTGTAATGTGCAGCAGGTGCCTGATATGTCGTAATATTCTCAAGTCTCGTCACTGGTGCTATATGTTAGATACTGCTTCCTGATAATAACCTAGCACAATATACAAAATTACAATGATAACATTCCCAGCTTGCAAACAGCCATATCCCTCAGATAAACCTTTGCTGTTATCTCCAAAGGTAACCAGGGGGCCAGCTTTCTCAATCCGCATTTGATAGCAGGGCTCTATCTCCGGTCATATGTCTTGATGATCCACTGTCAAGAATCCACACTACCGGTTACACCTGTTTAATGCCCTGCACTTCAAATGGATTAGACCTTCTTCGGAACCCAAACTTGGTTGGGCCCGGCATACTTGTAGAACTGTCCTTTGTCAGGCAAAACAACATTTTTAATTTTAATTGTCTCAACTTTCTCAATGACTGAACATTTGACCTTGTAAACAGCCTTAACAAATTTCTGTTTAAGCTTAGGCACAAATATCTCCTTTCTAGCCTTAGAAGGACTAGCAGTCTTAGACCTATCATGCTTCTTGTTATTCACATGCTGACGAGGAGTAGTCTTATCATTAGACACATGCTTACCATTAAAATAAGCATACATCATATTAAAAGCACAAGACATACAATTAGAAACACCACATGCTTTATGAGAGTGATTAACAGCAGGCAATTTATGCATGGTAGACATGGCATTATTGTTATCCAACTCATGTGTGTCTGAGTTAGTCTCAGTTGCTTTCACAACTTTGACTGGAACTTTCGACTCACTTGACTTGGAAACAATCTTCTCATTAGCATGATCCTCAGCACGTATTTCTTCTTGAATAATAGAAGAGGTCACATCAAATGGTTCAGCAATTGATGCTTTATAGAGGGGTTCATCAACACCCTTAAGCACATGTGGTACTTCCCTCCCTTTAGCACAGACATGAGGAGGGGAGTTTATGCCTAATTCTCCAATAGCAGCATTGTAATCATAACCTATTCCAGATGTTTGATTAACAGCTTGCTTACTGTAGAACTCTTTAGCCTTCGAACAAGAATTGAAGTAGGCTCTAACCTTAGTCTCAAGACCGGTGATCTTGTCTTTGAGAATAGTTTCGAGTTTTCTAAAACAGTCAACTCTATTCTCTAGAAAAGATACCTGTTCTTTTAATTTGTCTTGATTAATGTGCACAAGTCTTAATTCATTGACCTCTTTCTCAAGGTCTGTGATCTGTAAACTTAACAGTTCATTATCACGACGTGCACAATCTAAGTTACCTCTTAGATGATAAACCATTTCAGCATCAAAAAGTTTTACCTCTATTCTTGACGATGAAGCTTTTCCATCAATAGCCATAAGAGCAAGATTTCCTTCTTCTTCATCTTCACTGTCAGTATCATCCCAGCTTCTTCCCTTTGCCAGATAAGCCCTTTCAGAGTTCTTTCTTACTTGCTTTGGCTTCCTACATTCTGTGGCAAAGTGTCCCAACTCATTGCAGTTATAGCATCTAATGGTGCTCCGATCAACCATCCCTGTTTTGTACCCACCACTGCTGGTGTTAGAGGATGAAGATCCACCTTTCTGGAATTTGTTGTAGTTGGACTTGTACTTAAGCTTGGGATTCCTCCTGAATCTGACATGGGAGAATCTCTTGACAATTTGGGCCATTGATTCATCTTCCAATTGCTCCAGCTCTTCCAAGGAATAAAAATCATCACTTGATTGATTTGTAGTAGGAGGATCATATTCTGCTACTAACTCATTTTCCTCACCCTTGGAAAACTGTACCATTCTTTCTAACTGTTGAGATTGTTGTTGTTGTTGACCTTCAGCTACAAGTGCATTAGATGTGCTGACCATTCTATCCTTCCCGTAGACTTCCTTCTGTTGAATCTGCTCCAACTCATAAGTTTTTAACAATCCATAGAGCCTGTCCAAAGAAATCTCACTCAGAT
Organism: Apium graveolens; assembly: GCF_009905375.1. NCBI lineage: Eukaryota > Viridiplantae > Streptophyta > Magnoliopsida > Apiales > Apiaceae > Apium > Apium graveolens. Next base: position 135,154,318 of record NC_133647.1, read on the forward strand.
CTCTAGCTTCTCTAATGGCAGTGATTCTATGTTCAAGATGAGCTGGCAGTGTTAAAAGGAACTTTTTGTTGACCTCCCTGATTGAATAATACTTTCCATTGATGTTCAGGTTGTTGATCAACGCATTGTACCTCTCAAACACTTCAGTAATTCCTTCTCCTGGATTTGATTTGAAATGTTCATATTCAGAGGTTAGGATTTCCAACTTGTTCTCCCTAACTTTCTCTGTGCCTTCATTAATTACCTCAATAGTTTCCCACATGTGTTTAGAATTTTTACAGTTCATCACATGTCTGTTCATCAAGGGATCAAGGGAATCAATTAATATTAATTGAAGGCTGGCATCCAAGGAGGCTTCTTCCTTCTCAGCAGGAGTAAAATCTTCGGGCTCTTTTGGATAGGTTCTAGCTTTAGTAGTCACCACACCATCTATTATTACCTCCGGTTCAATAACCATCGGAGTTTTTATACCCTTCTTTAACAAGTTTGAATATTTGGGATTTGCAACTTGTAAAAATAATAGCATCTTCTTCTTCCACATGATATAATTCTCTTTATCAAATTGTGGAATTTTAACGGTTCCAACTTTATGTGAAGTCATTATGAATTTTTGAATAAATAAAAATTCAAGGAGTTGAAAAATCACAAAAGTCTAGGATCTTGATTTGTTCATTAATCAGAAGGCTCTGATACCAATTGTTGGGTCCCAATGAGTTTGTAGAAGGGGGGGTTGAATACAAACAGCACCGAATAATCGAATTAAATGCGGAATAAAAAATGTGAAACAAAATTCAAGTTAAATAAAAATATTATTAAACTTGAAAGGTGTTACAACAACTGTATCGATTACAAGGTATTAATCTTAAATCAATTATCACAAATCTAAAATAAATTCGACATGAACTTTTTCTATTTTTGCAATAAGTAGAATCAAATGCTAAACGCGATTTGAGATTAAGTTCTAGGGATTTTGATCCGCTAGATTGTTACACAAGAACAAGATAAATAATTCTAGTGGTTGAATTTAACATTAACAAACTAGAATTTAATCTTGATGATTTGCAGATGAAGAATAAAATATTTCAAGGCGGCTGCTTTCTTTTTGTTCTTGGATGTTTTTTTGTGTGTTTTTAATGACTTGGTCTTCTGCTTCTTTTTATCAAACAGCCGAATGGAAAATTGATCTGGTATGACAATCCTTTGCTCAGTAAGACTTTCGGTGTGACAATCTTTAGAGCTAGCAAGACAATCAAAATGAACTAGCAAGACTTTCGGTATGACTATTGATTGTCATACCGATTGTCATATTAATTCAAATGAATTGTCTTGCTGAATTAATAAGTGATTTTAATCTAAATAATAATTCTATCAAGACACTCAACTGAATTAGCATGACTTTCGGTATGACTATCAATTGTCATACCGATTGTCATACTAGTACAATCAGTTGTCTTTTTAGAATTAAAACAGATTTTAACCAAATAAAAATTCTGAAAACCTTAATATTAATTCTGAATTAATTAATCAATTAATTCAATTAATCAATAAATTAATCTTTGCAGATATAATTTATTTTCTTAATTAAATTATATGACTTAATTAATTAATAGAAAATTAATACTAACCCTGAGCAACATCCATTCTTCTGACAATCTTCTGAAAATCACTGAGAATTATGAATCAATTCCACCACTTCAATGTTGACACTCGATGTACTGTCTGGTTCATGAGTGACTAACTTCCGTGACGTTTCCTCATGTCTTGACTTTGACACTTTGATTTTCTTCAGATTAAATTCTTGTAATTAATGATACTCTGACGAGATCTCTGTCACTTGATTAAATCCACGATCTTGATTTATATCACTGAGGCATGATCAACTTCTTGAACTTCTTCCAGTGAATTAACTCCTCAAGTCTGTAGATGAACCTTGTTTCTGAATCCTTTGACAGATATTACTTTGCGAGATCTCTCCGACGGTCGATCCACTATTTACTTATTACATTCTTATTTGAGTTGAGTTGAATCCTCGAATATACAAATAGGCTATGACATATGACTTACAAGTAATGAGCCCAGTGGAGGCAAGAAGCGGAAAACTGACCTGGAATATATTGCTAAAGACAAGTATCCTAGAACCGAGCAAAACTCTGATTCAACCCCCAAGAAGGGAGGACCTGGGCAAAAGTTCACTGAATACGCTAAGCTGAATGCTCCTAGAAGCCTGATCTTGATGGAGATCGAGAAAGATTGAGATATTCGTTGGCCTAAGCCTTTGAAGGCTGATCCTACCAAGCTGGATAAGAGCAAGTATTGCAGATTTCACAAAGATGTTGGTCATGACACCGATGAGTGTAGACAACTAAAAGTTGAAATTGAGTTCCTCATTCGAAAAGGAAGATTGAACAAATACACTGGAGAAGGAGGGGATAAAAGCAACAACGTGAGAAGGAACTTTGATGACCGAAGGAGAGATCAAGAAGATCAGGGGCGAAATCCCCAACCTAGGGGACCGGTGATAAATACAATCTTCAGAGGACCGCGCCCCCGAGGGCCTGTGATCAACACATTTTTTGGAGGACCAACTGCTGTTGGGTTATCCAAGAACTCCAGGAAAGCATATGCTCGAGAAGTTATGCATATTGTTGGGGAAGCCCCGAAGAGGGCCAGGACGGGAGTAACAATGTCTTTTGATGATTCTGATCTGGAGGGTGTGAAATTTCCCCATGACGACCCGTTGGTCATAACTCCGATAATAGGGAACAGCCCGGTAAGAAGGGTCCTTATGGATAATGGTGCTTCAGTGGATATTTTGCTCCATGACACCTTTTTAAGGATGGGATATAATGACTCCCAATTGACCCCAACCGACATGCCGATATATGGATTCGCGGGAGTGGAATGCCACGTAGAAGGAATAATCAACTTGCTAACAACCATAGGACAGGAACCAAGGCAAGCAACTCTGATGTTGGACTTTGTGGTGGTGAAGGCTAGTTCGACCTACAACACTATCATGGGAAGAACAGGGATACACGCCTTCAAGGCAAGCCCTTCTTCCTATTATTCAGTTATGAAGTTTCTGACCCGAGATGGAATTGGGGAAGAGAGAGGAGATCAAAAAATGGCTAGAAGTTGTTATGTGGCCTCTTTGAGGGCAGACGGAGTTGGAGGGCAGGTTCTTCCTATTGAAGACCTGGATATCCGAGAGAATGATGAGAAAAGAGGAAAGCCAACAGAAGACTTGGTTTCAATCCCTTTAGCCCTGAAGATCCTGAGAAGGTGACTTTTATTGGAGCCAAGCTCGAGGAGCCCCTTAGAGGGAAGTTGGTGAAATTTTTGCAAGAAAATAGCGATGTGTTCGCTTGGTCGGCAGCTGATATGCCAGGAATAGATCCGAAACTGATCACTCACAAGCTGAATGTGGATCCAAGTCGGAAGACGGTGAAATAAAAGAAAAAAAGTTTTGCTCCAGAAAGGCAAGAAGCTATAAAACAGGAAGTGGAAAAGCACTTAGAGGCTGGTTTCATTGAGGAGATTCAATTTCCGGAGTGGTTAGCAAACCCTGTCATGGTGAAGAAGGCCAATGGAAAGTGGAGGATGTGTGTGGACTTCAATGATCTAAATGATGCATGTCCTAAGGATTGTTTCCCGTTACCAAAGATCGATACTTTGATAGATGCCACTGCTGGGCATGAAATGCTTAGCTTCATGGATGGATTTAGTGGATACAATCAGATCAGGATGCATAAGGACGACATTCCAAAGGTATCATTCATCACTGACTTTGGTGTTTATTGTTATCTTGTTATGGTATTTGGTCTCAAGAATGCAGGAGCCACCTATCAAAGGTTGGTAAATAAATTTTTTAAGGATCTTATTGGCAAGACTATGGAGGTATATGTTGATGACATGTTAGTCAAGAGTCTAGTAAAGACTGATCATATAACCCATTTGAGGGAAGCTTTCGAGGTCCTGAGGTACCACAAGATGATGTTAAATCCTACGAAGTGTGCTTCCGGAGTAGGATCTGGAAATTTTTTGGGATTGATGGTCTCCAAGAGAGGGATCGAGGCCAACCCTGATAAAATAAAGGCAATCCTGGACATGGAACCACCAAAAACTGTCAAAGATGTTCAGAAGCTCACAAGAAGGGTTGCTGCGCTGGGATGATTCATCTCCGAGTCAGGAGACAAGTGCCTGTCGTTCTTCAAGTCCTTAAAGAAGGTCAAAAACTTTCAATGGAGTGAGGAAAGCCAGAAGGCATTCGAGGAATTAAAGAAATATATGGCCCAAGCCCCGTTGTTGGCCAAGCCAGTTTTGAATGAAGTCTTATACTTGTATTTGGCCGTTTCAGAGGGTGCCTTGAGCGCTGTGTTGGTTAAGGAGGAACTAAAAATCCAGAAACCCGTATACTATGTCAGCAAGATTCTGGATGGAGCTGAGTTGAATTATTCAACCATTGAGAAGTTTGCTTTAGCCCTGGTAATGGCTTCGAGAAACCTCCGTCCTTACTTTCAGGCTCATCAAATTGAGGTTCTAACGAATCAACCCTTGAGAAATATAATCCACAGTCCTAAGGCTAGTGGGAGACTGATCAAATGGGCGATAGAGCTAGGAGAATTCGACATCAAGTATAAGCCACGAATGGCAATAAAAGCCCATGCATTGGCTGACTTCGTGGTGGAATGTACCATACCCAACCAAGAAGTCAGGGGGAAGGAGGATACCTTACCTCAAGACAAGGAAGTTGATAAGGAGGACAAGGAAAAAGTGGATAAGGAGAAAGAACATTGGGTCCTTTATTTCGATGGAGCATCAAAAACAAATTTAAGTGGAGCAGGTTTGGTTTTACAAAGCCCTGATGGGTTCTTGATTGAGTATGCCATGAAGTTAGACTTCCCGACAACAAATAATGAGGCAGAATATGAAGCTCTGATAGCTGGCCTTGGCTTAGCAGGGACACTTAGAGTCAAGAACTTAAAAGTCTGTGGAGACTCGAAGCTGGTCATATCCCAGGTAAAGGGAGAGTTTGAGGTAAGGGATGATACGATGGCTAAGTATGTCCGCCTAGTAAGGGCTGTGATGACCCAATTCGATGAATGCTATATTGAACATATTCCGAGGGCGGAAAATGCCAAGGCAGATGCGTTATCAAAGTTTGCTTCATCTGATGACACTAATTAGATACCACGAAACTGATAAACGCCAACTTTCGTTGTACGAGTACCATACTACCAGATATCCACAAGAGAGATAGAAGCTGAATAGACTCCAATTATATTGAGACCTTATATGTCTCTAGAATTTGACAACATAATGGTTTAACGCACAAGTTATCTATCGTGATTACATAGGGCAAGTAAGATGGTTAAAATTACCTACGAATCATGCATAACAATAACACATGAACCTATGCTAGCATGGCAAGTTCTAAACCCTTAAATTCACTTTCGCTTCATTAAGAATTAACACACTATCTTATAAGTTCGCGACGCTCAAAAGACGAATAAGCACAACCAATACTAGGTTATCATACAATCACCACACACTAAGGCATCGAAACGAATCAACTAAAGAAATCCATAAATAAATCTGCTAGAACCCCATGATACTGATTAGCCCATAATCAGACTCATCATCAACGTGGGTTCTAATGAAAGCATTGTACAATAAATGTAGTCTTTATAAATGAATAATAAATAAAGTACAAACAAGAGTATAGGTTCAACAAAACAAGAAACGAGCATCCAAGATTACAACTCAAAATAAAGATTCACAAGAATAAACTAGATCGTCTTCGTCTTTGTTGACTTGTGTTATAAGTCTCTTGCCGTCTTCTCCTTGTGCTCTGGTACGTCTCTTATGAAAAACGAGCTTATTTATGTATATATAGCAGCCCCATGCAGAGTAGAAGCCTTCTGGATCAAAATCAAAAGAGAAACATAATTTCTTTTCTGGACCTGGCGCGGCCGCGCGATTGACCAGCGTGGGCGCGCTGAGTTTCTGGACTTTGGGCGCGCTATCACACGCCGACGAGCTGACTCCCTACATAAAAATCTGACTTCTTCTTTTCCATGTTGATTTGAGCCGGATTTCCAAGAGCTTATATTCCAACATCATCCTAACAATCAATTAGCACCAAAACCATGCTAATTCACCTGATTACCTGGATAATTCCTGAAAATACAAAAACACTAGAAAATACATTAAAATACCAACGACTTGAGTATAAACACACCAATTCAAAGATTTACGGTGCGTAATAAAGTGTCATAAATGCCACTCAACATCGCTCGATCCCTAAAATTTTAGAACATACTCAATTTATCGATAACGAATAAATGGTCGGCTCTTAATAACAATTTTTAAAAATAGTAAAAGTGATCAAATACTTTCACAATAATGACAGTGATCGATACACAATTATCAATTAGCACAGTGGACCATTTAATGAAACGAACTCATCCAACAGTAATAAAATATTGATAATTTTATTCATTTCATATCAGAAAAAACAAATTAAAATTTTAAATATTAATAATTATAACTTCTGAAAATACGGGATATTACACAGGCTGTAACACCCCCAAATCCAGGGTCGGGGATCCGAGTTATCACGAGTTCCATTTCCCTTAATAACACCCAATCTTAATAATTACTCAACTACTCTGTACTGTGACCCCACAATAAACACACACACCATACGTTATAGTCTCAGAGATGAACATCCAAAAATAACCACAAGTCATTTTATTCCACAATTATCTGCCAATACACCTTAAAAGGTTTTCTGAATAAATTTAAATTTCTTTGCCATTATTACAATTCATAATTATACATAAATCTGGTACATTAGAAGTTGAAAGCCTAGCCTATTGGTAGTTCCTACCTCAGCTACGGCGACATCAATGCTTCTAGAAAACTGCGGAACGTCTCCTAATCGCTTGCGAATCGGGAGCTTGGTCCTGTTCATCCTTTCTATCTGTTGTTGTGTGATGAAAGAAGAAAGCAAGGGTGAGCAGCAAGCCCACCAAAATAATATGTATAATGATTAATAGTATATGAGCCTTCTCTTAGTACTCATGAAAGTCTTGGTCAAAAGAAATGAACCAAGTTGATATCTTAATGCGATGAAGTCGCAAAATATTCAGTATATATATATATATACATATATACTTTTCAAAATCTTGGAAGTCCTCTTCCATGCATAATATACACAAAGTCCCAGTGTATAACTGTATAAAAAAAATATCGTTGCAAGGTGATCTCATATATCTAACCTTGTCTCAACGTTTTTCTGAAAATCTTTGTCATACATAAGACAATTATTAATTAGATATAAGTTTAAAAGATGAAGTTACCAAATACTTGACTACACTTATATCATTTATAAAGCTACTTGAACTACCACTGTTCAAAGTATAATGAGCTTTTACCAGTTCATCACATAGATGAGACTACAAGACAAGATTTGAATAGATTAAATCTTTAAAATATTATTAAAGGAAATGAAGTTATGACATACTTCATTAAGTCTGATATATATATATATATATCCACATATACATCTTCCTTTATACATTTCCTGAAAACCTCTGTCATGTAAAGTATGAACAGAATTGCAATATTCAATAAGTTTGGAAAGGAAAAGAATTTTGGCATAAACCAGATATCTTGCTGATCAGGCAAAGATACCCATAAGTAACCTTTTCTACTAGTAGATGGACGAATTCCCCACTGGTCATCACCCTGGTCTCAATAGGACCTTATGCTGGACTGCCACTCAGCCACTTATGCATTTGATGGACTCCCACTGAGCCACTTACACTATCATGGACGCCCACTGAGCCCATGTTGCTTATGCCGACTCAATAGATGGACTTACTTCCCGAACGTTGGGTAAGTAATCAATTCATCTACCAAAACTGCAACCTTGTTGCGAATATAAAATACACCACAGAGCCGGATCCCTCAGGTTTTGAGCGAGTATTTAAATCCCCTTAAAAAGGAAGATCTTAAATATAAAAAAATGAGTTTTGGGATCCGCTCTAACTTTTAAAAATCATTTTGAAGACTCGAAAACACTTTATAGAGTGTTTGGAGTAAAGCTGATTTAATGAAGTAAATCAGTCCCCAGAATATTTAGAAAATGACTGAATATTATTAATTAAATAATATTCCCATAAAGAATAATCTTTATAAAAATAATTGAAGTAGAAGTATTAAAACTTATACTTGAAACGAGTATTAAATAACCAAAGATATACTTATATGAAAGTACTATCTTTATTTGAATAATCGAAAATAAGTTTGATTATTGACACCTTATTCTTTAATAAAATAAAGAATATACCTCAGCAAATAATCGGAGTCATAGATCCTCAAATGAATATTCAAATAATATTCATTAAATAATATAAACTGAGTCATAAGCCCTCGAATAAATATTCAAATAATATTCAATAAATAATATAAAAGAGTCATAAGCCCTCAAATGAATATTCAAATAATATTCAGATAAATAAATAAAAGGAGTCATAAGTACTCGAATGAATATTCAAATAATATTCAGATAAATAAATAAAAGGAGTCATAAGTCCTCGAATGAATATTCAAAATAATATTCATTTAATATAAAGGAGTCATACGCCTTCGAATAATATTCGAAATAATATTCAATAATAAATAAAGTTAAAGTAATCGAATAAACCTTATTCGATTAATAGTTTTGAAAACTATGACCATATATATATATAAGTATATATATATATCCATATATACAAAATCTACTCGGGATCCTCGACTCCCGGTTTTAGAAAATATTTCCACCTTTGGGTCCCTATACTAAGGGTGTATGCAAATTACCGCTATCCTCTAGCATAGGTATTATCAACTGAATCAACAGATATATATGGAAAAAAATACGAAACAGACATGCATATATATATACCATAGCAGCATGCTTCAATATATTGCAACATTTGCTAATTAACCAACATGCATCTATCGCAAGATAATGCAAATACATATATACATCACAACAACAGTTATAACTGGTAGAAAACTTGCCTGAGTGACTGGGGGTTACGAATGGCTCGGGACGAGTCTGGTAACCTATAAACAACAAGTAAGTTGGAATTAAACCAAAGTCACTTGTAAATCTATACTTTAACTAACTTAGACTCTAACGCTTGTTTTGCGCTTACTGATTTTCTTAAGTCACTCGAGTACCCTCGGCTCCACCATTTTTAATAAATTAACCATTACGAATTTTAAGGCGATTCCTTCGCGAGTGTCTTACCAACTGCCTAAAACTCTTACCATAATTGTTTCATACATTAATTAACCCTTTTTGGTCTTTAACCTATGTTTCAAAGTAAGGCGAGGGGAAATGTTTCGTTCGCGAAACGCCGTTACTTGAAACGGTCGTTTCTCCTAAACCGTGCATCGGAATCAAACGAACTACATATCAAAACGAAGCTCGTAACACGAGCTATCTAGACATGGCAATGGTCATAATCTAGCAGGGGGTTCTCGGGTCCTAATGTTATGCACAAAAACAGTCTAAAGAAAATCGGACGTTATGACGGCTATGTTTACGCGATTTCCCAAATTTAAACCATTCAAAAACCATCACAATTCAACCTCAAATCAATCATACAACCAACATCCATCAAAACCACATCATAACAGCCCCAACCAATTCAAGTTTAACATTCATACTTATGCCTAAGCTTAACTTTAACCATACTTAAGTTCTTTTAATCAAAACAACAACATTTACCAATCCAACAACATCCCAAAACTCACTAATCTCTACATACACAACCATCAAGCCTCTCATGAACTAAAATACTCATATTATGCTCTTAACATTCAATAACAAAGCTTGGTTAAGAGATTATACCTTCCTTGAAGCTTTTTAACACAACACAAGAGCTTTGAATGCCTAAAGAACCTTGATCCTTGCTTGTATAACCTTAATCTTTCATAAAAATTCAAGAAAACTAAAGTTATTTCTTGAAGGTTACTATTCACCATCTTCTTCCTTGATTTATAGAAAAAGATTGGCTTGGAATTAGAAGCTTAAACTTATAGGAAGTATGTAACTATCCATGGGGAAGCTTAGATAATTACCTTGCTAAATAGTAAGTGGAGGAGCTTGGACTTTCATTTTTTAAGAAAAGCACCCGAGAGCATGAAGAAGAAGAGAGATTTTTGTGTTTTGGCTTGATTTGCTTTTGGTTGGTTGATTTTTGTTGTTTGTTTTAGTGAATTACCCAGTTGCCCTTGGTTTTGTGTGGTTAAAAAGTCACCACATCTCCTTCCTTTCTTGTCATGCCTATGTCATCCTCATGATGTCATAATGCTCCCCCTTGTCCACACCTTGTGGTTTGATGATGTCACAATCCCTGGCTTCTTGTACAAGCTTGTCTCTTGGTCACTTATTTGTTTTACGGTTCGCTTATCTTTCGTTCTCGTTTATCGTTTGAGGGATCATACCCGGGATCTTATTACTTAGGTTCCCTTAACCTTTCTCAATATATTGTATTCCTTTTATGATCCTCTCTTATAATCCTTTAATTTAAATCCTTTTTATCCTGTTACCTTATACTCAATTCTCTCCGCATCTTGTGGATTTCCGGGAAAAATCAAAGTGTTCGGAATTGGATTCTGACGATCTTTACATACACTTATATCCCATATAAAGTACTAATAAAATCTCAGAATATCCATATCAGAACCCCTACATAGTGTGGCATGAAAAGTTTTCTCATTCAGCAAAAACACTATTCATAAGGGTTTCAAAAATTTCCAAAAATTGGGGTTATTACAGTCTCCCCTCCTTAAAAGGATTCCGTCCCGGAATCAAATAGAAAACAAATGGGGATACTTTCTTAGCATTACACTTTCTAACTCTCGAGTAAATTTTCCCATATTGTGGTCCTACCACCAAACTCCGCCTAGTTTGATAACCCTTCTCCTAAGCACTTGTTCCTTTTCATTCTATAACCCTTCCTGGTTGTTCCATATAGGTTACGTCGGGTTGCATGTCTATGCGCTCATATGCCCCTATTTGTCTGGCATCCGAATTACACTTACTTAACATTGATACGTGGAACACGTTATGAACTTGCTACAGGTTCGGGGGTAGGGCTAGCTCATATGCTAACTTCCCAAACGTCTTAATATATCCAAGGGTCCAACAAATTGTAGACTTAGCTTTCCTTTCTTTCCGAACCTCATCAATCCTTTTCAAGGGTTTCCAAGGGGATACCTATAACATTACTAGGCCCCCTATTTCATACTCTTTGTCCTTTTTGAGTCAAATCAGCATACCTCTTATGTCCATCTTGGGTTACTACCAGCCGTCCTCTGATTAGATCTATCATATCCTTGGTCCTTTAGACCACTGCTGGTCCGAGCATCTTGCGCTCTACAACTTCATCCTAACATAAGGGAGATCGATATTGTCTTCCCTCAAGGATCTCATAAGGCGATATCTCAATACTGACATATGATCTATTGTCGTAAGAAAACTCAATCCGTGTTAAGTGATCATTCCAATTTTTTTTTCAAGTCTATTGCACAGACTCTCATTATAGCTTTTAGCATTAGAGCTTTTGCTTCTCAATACCCATTCTTTTCCAGTTCGTAATCGCTACTACCTTCCGTTCCTAATATTATACTGGTTATACTTTTGCTCGTTAGCGTTCTATAACCTTTTAATAACCACGTCAACCTTAGTATCACGAATGTGTTTCCATTCCGAATACTACCACAACTTTATTACTCCTTTTTCAGCTGTTTCTATTTCCCAAAGTTTGATCAATCATATAGAAGTAAAGGAATTTGTTGAGAGATCACTATGATCATGAACACTTGTTATCTCGCATAGTTAGTACAGAAGGTGGCCAGCCTTTAGTACTTGACAAGCAATTAAACAATAGTTGGTATCCTACTAGGCTTCTATCACATAGATAGACAGTCATTCGGCAATACCTCCCCTTCTGGAAGGGTTGTTCTTCTGAAATTACATGAAATGAAAAGAAGAGAAAAGAACGAACTGAAGAGAATTGTATATATATAAAAAATATACTGCCACAAAATATCTGGCTTGGAACCTACCTCTGAACTATAGAGGTTTGTCATAGGAGAACAAAACATATATGTATTTATATCAACATCAAGTATTATAGCATCGTATTTCACATGCCTAAATATTTTTGCTATTCCGTCCATCATTCTATGGACCCAGGCTCTTCCTTGAGCTTATACACAATCACCTTCGAGACTCCCTCGATATCGAAAATCGAATCTGGGATCTCATTCTAGACATCATCGTTACTAGAATTCTATGCTTGTACCGCAACCTTCCTCGTATAATAATACGAATCTCTATTGATAAGAAAGAATAAATATTCAATAGGTAGATACTCTACTTAATTAGTCTATCAATGATAACTTATACACTACCACGACCCGATTAGTGGTACTCAATCTCAACACCCATTCGAATACAACTCTCATGGTTGTAATCAGCTCATTACTCACAGAATCATTGCTGCATTATTATGGTCCACCACTGACCTACTGTCGTCATTCATTTTCCATGAAGTCTTAATAGCTAACCATACGGAATCCATACATATCGTATCGAATTCTTCTAAGGAGGTAACATGATCACCATTCATGATTCATGGCGAACACTCCTGAACTTGACGTACTTTCATGATATGAAGTAGATAAAATTGCAGAAGAGTTTCAATCAAAGCAACGATAGCGGGTTAATACCATTCTTAATCGTATGCCTTAAATAGAAGACTTAACTCAAGGGTTCGTCTAGTCCTTTTTGAAACATGATCCTGGCTTATCTCAAGATAGTACCTTCTGAGATAGATAGCCCGCTCATGGCGATTACACGAGTTAAACCTTTACCAACTACTATTACGGTTGGGTGTTGCACAGTCATCAGAAGGAATGTCAATCTTCCAAACCATAATACAACCTTTACGGCTTCAACCATCATCACGGTATTCCTCTGGCACAAGCGCCTATAATTATCCTCTTACCTTTAAAGTGTCGGCCACCTCTTTGGCCTTTCCTGATAGTAAAATTTCCTTACAGTCAATGTCATTTTAACCACCTCCAAATAAATTTTCTACCTTATTTCCGATCACTGCTTGAGTGAAGATGTTTTCCTTAAAATCAGATGGGAAAGAAAAGAAAAAAAAAATATCACCATTTTTCCATAAGTCATTGCCTCAATCTTCAGAGGCTAATCACTGTCAAGACTGACTCTCAATCATAATTAGAACATTTTTTATCTTAAGTCCTAATTGCCCTGAACAATTTCGACCATTACTGGTTCGATCCATACTTTCTCGTGGTTTAACACGTGCCCCACTTGGCATCATTATAATTATGTCATATTTCCTTTATCAACATTTTTATTCTTGAGAATTTCGAATATTTCCTTTCTCCTTGTAAAACCTCTAAGGTTATCCTTCAATCGTTCCTCCTGTATTCCCTAGATACAGGGCATATCAAAATACCATTTACTAATACCAGAATCATAGTCTATATACTTCTGAAAAAATTTCTCCATTGATCCTTAAAGGTTGTTAATACCTTAATCCTTCCCGATTCATACCGTCAAACTCATACTATCCCTATTAGGGGTGAAATGCCAACCTTTATGCATTCCCTTAGGATTCGTTTTAAGTTACCGATGTTCTATCCTCAATTCCACCTTTAAAAAGGTACATGCATCCTTCCATGGATAAATCAAGTCATATATCCCTGATAAGGGTGTCTTATTCAATCATTCCCACCTCGATAGTATATGCCTAATTTCACAATAACATTTGTATTCAAAATGAGGTCAATCAATATGGCCTCCAAAAGATAACAACGGTTATCCGCTTTTCTTGCCTAATTTGGTAATGATAACAAGGATGTTCTGGAAGATATTAGTCGTGTTCAACGTGAACCTCTTCTTAATAATTCCTTATTTACTTTTGTTGTTTATCTCAACAGTCATCTCAATATTGGGATATCTCTCATACCTGGCGTCTCCCTTTCTGGGTATCGAGCCACCGGTCTTACATTTCACATTATTGAAGGTCACTTCCTTCATCCAATTTTTCCCGATTTCTTACTTTCTTGTCTCCTCAGTCTATCCACGTCTCAATATTTATCCTTCGAACTATCTCAAGGTTTCCTCAAATCCTCCCAACTTACAGGGGATAAAATATATGTATCTCTTATTCCTTCAATCATCAACTTTAACTCATGGTGAATCACCCTCATCCTGACAATTACATACTTTTCTATTCCTATTGCTACGAGTCTTTAGGGTTTCCTCATACCCAACTCCCTTATCATTCCTCAAACTCTATTGCCTTTATATTCCTTTCCACTTCAGTTTCCTTTTATTTTCCTTTCTCTTATCATTATTTCATGAACCCACTAATCATTGACTTCAAGCATCACATCGTTCTGAGATTCTTGTCATCAGAACGACTCTTGACAACTTTTACAACTAAGCTTCATATTTCATCATACTCGTCCGCCTTTGTTCTGACTCTAAAGCTTTTACACTATCTCCTTATCTTTGGGAATTAATTTCCCGAAAACAATTGACTGGACTTAAATCAGTTTATTATAATCTCTTGCTCCGTGCCTTTCTTGGTCTTTCACCAGCGGGTGGTCTCTCTCTTAGGAGGGTAAGTGACAAAAACAGTCTTTTGTGATTCGTCAATCATTTAGAATCTCAAATAATTCCTATATTTCCTTTAGCCAGGCTCTTGCCTCGGCTGGGTCAGCTTGTTCCTTGGAACTCTGAGAGCTTAGCGACTTAAAGGTCCTGAAAGAATTTCTCACCGCACTGTCTCCTCAGGGTGGTGGTTGGGGATAGTAGTCTAAGTTCTTTTTAGACAGGTCCATGAATTGCCGTATAGGAGTACCGTCTCGGGTCTCCTTTCCTTACTCGTCTTTCTGTTTCCTTAGTATGAAATGTTTCATCCTTCTCCCATACTTGGGGTTATCTTATATGTTAAAATCCTCATTTTCCACTTCATTATGTCATGGGTTCCTTCTATCTTGATGGCGACCTCCCTGACTATCACGTTCAGGGTTTGCTCTAAATCTTTTTCCTCAAACTAGCTTTCATCTAAGATCTCATCTTTAAGCTCTTGAACTTTCGGAACCCAAATTCTATAGGAATACCTCATTATTCCCTTATCATCTTTCTCGATATTAATCTTTTATCTAATTGTTGGCTCCCTGCCTTCATTCATAACTTTTTCTGGCACAATATGATCTTTTCCAATAATTCGGGCTGTATTGCAATCTCAAACAGCTTTTCGGTACCGGCTCCGGTTACCTTCACTTCTATTTCCATTTTCTCAAAATCTCTTATAAACTCTCCAAAAGACATTATCATCTTGAGTCTCTCCTTTTTACTAAGGGCATCAGCCACCATATTGGCTTTCCCCGAATGATAAAGAATCTCCCAATCATTATTCTTGATTAGCTCTAACTGCCTCCTCTGGCATACGTTGAGCTCTTTCTACGTGAAAATGTACTAGAGCACTTATGGCTTAGGTAATTCTCGCACTTCTCTCCATACAAGTAGTGCCTCCAATCCTTAGGGTAAAACTATTGCCACGAGCCTAAGCTCATGAGCGGGGATATCGAATTTCATATTACCTTAATTGTCTTGACATGTACGCGATTACCTTACCGTGCTGCATAAGCACGCATCCTAAGCCCTTGTGCGAAGCATCACTACACTTCACAAAATCTCCTTTTCCATCCGGCAACGCCAACATAGGGGCCATCACCAAC
Organism: Apium graveolens; assembly: GCF_009905375.1. Classification (NCBI taxonomy): domain Eukaryota; kingdom Viridiplantae; phylum Streptophyta; class Magnoliopsida; order Apiales; family Apiaceae; genus Apium; species Apium graveolens. The sequence continues at coordinate 135,170,173 of NC_133647.1, forward strand.
CTCTGCTTCAGTTCTTGGAAGTTGTTCTCGCATTTCTCTGTCCATTCGAACTTCTCAGTCTTACGAGTAAGCCGCGTTAAAGGGGCTACTATCTTTACAACTTGAACGAACCTCCGGTAGTGACCGACCAATCCTACCTCTGGTAGTCGACCTAACCATGGTCATCAATTCATCAGTGGTCCTTTATTCATTCTTGTCAGGATCCTCCATGGGATCCTTCTCAGCAACTATCCCTTTTAGGACAACATCCTCAACCGCTAAATCCTCAATATCAACATCATCCGGTCCTGCATTAGGACACTCTATCGGATCCACAATCCGATCTCCAATTAGTAATAAAATATCATCGCGATGTTGCTCCTCAACCTCAGGGTTCGGAGTCCCGCTACCATATACGATAACGAACTACGCTCCTATCACGATATTTATAAGGGTTCCCATAAGGGTTTTAACTGTCAGTGCTACGTTAGGTAGCCCGACTATGAACTTGGCAAGAGTTCTTATTATCTTAGTTAACTTATTATCTTAACGTCCCATCATCTCTGAGGTTTATAACGCTTGGCTCTGATACCATTTCTGTAACACCCCCAAATCCGGGGTCGGGGATCCGGGTTGTCACGAGTTCCATTTCCCTTAATAACACCCAATCTTAATAATTACTCAACTACTCTGTACTGTGACCCCACAATAAACACACACACCATACGTTATAGTCTCAGAGATGAACATCCAAAAATAACCACAAGTCATTTTATTCCACAATTATCTGCCAATACACCTTAAAAGGTTTTCTGAATAAATTTATATTTCTTTGCCATTATTACAATTCATAATTATACATAAATCTGGTACATTAGAAGTTGAAAGCCTAGCCTATTGGTAGTTCCTACCTCAGCTACGGCGGCATCAATGCTTCTAGAAAACTGCGGAACGTCTCCTAATCGCTTGCGAATCGGGAGCTTGGTCCTGTTCATCCTTTCTATCTGTTGTTGTGTGATGAAAGAAGAAAGCAAGGGTGAGCAGCAAGCCCACCAAAATAATATGTATAATGATTAATAGTATATGAGCCTTCTCTTAGTACTCATGAAAGTCTTGGTCAAAAGAAATGAACCAAGTTGATATCTTAATGCGATGAAGTCGCAAAATATTCAGTATATATATATATACATATATACTTTTCAAAATCTTGGAAGTCCTCTTCCATGCATAATATACACAAAGTCCCAGTGTATAACTGTATAAAAAAAATATCGTTGCAAGGTGATCTCATATATCTAACCTTCTCTCAACGTTTTTCTAGAAAATCTTTGTCATACATAAGACAATTATTAATTAGATATAAGTTTAAAAGATGAAGTTACCAAATACTTGACTACACTTATATCATTTATAAAGCTACTTGAACTACCACTGTTCAAAGTATAATGAGCTTTTACCAGTTCATCACATAGATGAGACTACAAGACAAGATTTGAATAGATTAAATCTTTAAAATATTATTAAAGGAAATGAAGTTATGGCATACTTCATTAAGTCTTATATATATATATATATATCCACATATACATCTTCCTTTATACATTTCCTGAAAACCTCTGTCATGTAAAGTATGAACAGAATTGCAATATCCAATAAGTTTGGAAAGGAAAAGAATTTTGGCATAAACCAGATATCTTGCTGATCAGGCAAAGATACCCATAAGTAACCTTTTCTACTAGTAGATGGACGAATTCCCCACTGGTCATCACCCTGGTCTCAATAGGACCTTATGCTGGACTGCCACTCAGCCACTTATGCATTTGATGGACTCCCACTGAGCCACTTACACTATCATGGACGCCCACTGAGCCCATGTTGCTTATGCCGACTCAATAGATGGACTTACTTCCCGAACGTTGGGTAAGTAATCAATTCATCTACCAAAACTGCAACCTTGTTGCGAATATAAAATACACCACAGAGCCGGATCCCTCAGGTTTTGAGCGAGTATTTAAATCCCCTTAAAAAGGAAGATCTTAAATATAAAAAAATGAGTTTTGGGATCCGCTCTAACTTTTAAAAATCATTTTGAAGACTCGAAAACACTTTATAGAGTGTTTGGAGTAAAGCTGATTTAATGAAGTAAATCAGTCCCCAGAATTTTTAGAAAATGACTGAATATTATTAATTAAATAATATTCCCATAAAGAATAATCTTTATAAAAATAATTGAAGTAGAAGTATTAAAACTTATACTTGAAACGAGTATTAAATAACCAAAGATATACTTATATGAAAGTACTATCTTTATTTGAATAATCGAAAATAAGTTTGATTATTGACACCTTATTCTTTAATAAAATAAAGAATATACCTCAGCAAATAATCGGAGTCATAGATCCTCAAATGAATATTCAAATAATATTCATTAAATAATATAAACTGAGTCATAAGCCCTCGAATGAATATTCAAATAATATTCAATAAATAATATAAAAGAGTCATAAGCCCTCAAATGAATATTCAAATAATATTCAGATAAATAAATAAAAGGAGTCATAAGTCCTCGAATGAATATTCAAATAATATTCAGATAAATAAATAAAAGGAGTCATAAGTCCTCGAATGAATATTCAAAATAATATTCATTTAATATAAAGGAGTCATACGCCTTCGAATAATATTCGAAATAATATTCAATAATAAAATAAAGTTAAAGTAATCGAATAAACCTTATTCGATTAATAGTTTTGAAAACTATGACCATATATATATATATAAGTATATATATATATCCATATATACAAAATCTACTCGGGATCCTCGACTCCCGGTTTTAGAAAATATTTCCACCTTTGGGTCCCTATACTAAGGGTGTATGCAAATTACCGCTATCCTCTAGCATAGGTATTATCAACTGAATCAACCGATATATATGGAAAAAAATACGAAACAGACATGCATATATATATACCATAGCAGCATGCTTCAATATATTGCAACATTTGCTAATTAACCAACATGCATCTATCGCAAGATAATGCAAATACATATATACATCACAACAACAGTTATAACTGGTAGAAAACTTGCCTGAGTGACTGGGGGTTACGAATGGCTCGGGACGAGTCTGGTAACCTATAAACAACAAGTAAGTTGGAATTAAACCAAAGTCACTTGTAAATCTATACTTTAACTAACTTAGACTCTAACGCTTGTTTTGCGCTTACTGATTTTCTTAAGTCACTCGAGTACCCTCGGCTCCACCATTTTTAATAAATTAACCATTACGAATTTTAAGGCGATTCCTTCGCGAGTGTCTTACCAACTGCCTAACACTCTTACCATAATTGTTTCATACATTAATTAACCCTTTTTGGTCTTTAACCTATGTTTCAAAGTAAGGCGAGGGGAAATGTTTCGTTCGCGGAACGCCGTTACTTGAAACGGTCGTTTCTCCTAAACCGTGCATCGGAATCGAACGAACTACATATCAAAACGAAGCTCGTAAATCAAAACGAAGCTCGTAACACGAGCTATCTAGACATGGCAATGGTCATAATCTAGCAGGGGGTTTTCGGGTCCTAATGTTATGCACAAAAACAGTCTAAAGAAAATCGGACGTTACGACGGCTATGTTTACGCGATTTCCCAAATTTAAACCATTCAAAAACCATCACAATTCAACCTCAAATCAATCATACAACCAACATCCATCCAAACCACATCATAACAGCCCCAACCAATTCAAGTTTAACATTCATACTTATGCCTAAGCTTAACTTTAACCATACTTAAGTTCTTTTAATCAAAACAACAACATTTACCAATCCAACAACATCCCAAAACTCACTAATCTCTACATACACAACCATCAAGCCTCTCATGAACTAAAATACTCATATTATGCTCTTAACATTCAATAACAAAGCTTGGTTAAGAGATTATACCTTCCTTGAAGCTTTTTAACACAACACAAGAGCTTTGAATGCCTAAAGAACCTTGATCCTTGCTTGTATAACCTTAATCTTTCATAAAAATTCAAGAAAACTAAAGTTATTTCTTGAAGGTTACTATTCACCATCTTCTTCCTTAATTTATAGAAAAAGATTGGCTTGGAATTAGAAGCTTAAACTTATAGGAAGTATGTAACTATCCATGGGGAAGCTTAGATAATTACCTTGCTAAATAGTAAGTGGAGGAGCTTGGACTTTCATTTTTTAAGAAAAGCACCCGAGAGCATGAAGAAGAAGAGAGATTTTTGTGTTTTGGCTTGATTTGCTTTTGGTTGGTTGATTTTTGTTGTTTGTTTTAGTGAATTACCTAGTTGCCCTTGGTTTTGTGTGGTTAAAAAGTCACCACATCTCCTTCCTTTCTTGTCATGCCTATGTCATCCTCATGATGTCATAATGCTCCCCCTTGTCCACACCTTGTGGTTTGATGATGTCATAATCCCTGGCTTCTTGTACAAGCTTGTCTCTTGGTCACTTATTTGTTTTACGGTTCGCTTATCTTTCGTTCTCGTTTATCGTTTGAGGGATCATACCCGGGATCTTATTACTTAGGTTCCCTTAACCTTTCTCAATATATTGTATTCCTTTTATGATCCTCTCTTATAATCCTTTAATTTAAATCATTTTTATCCTGTTACCTTATACTCAATTCTCTCCGCATCTTGTGGATTTCCGGGAAAAATCAAAGTGTTCGGAATTGGATTCTGACGATCTTTACATACACTTATATCCCATATAAAGTACTAATAAAATCTCAGAATATCCATATCAGAACCCCTACATAGTGTGGCATGAAAAGTTTTCTCATTCAGCAAAAACACTATTCATAAGGGTTTCAAAAATTTCCAAAAATTGGGGTTATTACACAGGCAGCAAGCTATTAAGCGTAGACAGCAAGCTGACATAATTAGCAGAACAAGAAATTGGGCTCCTAAAATGATCCAAAAGTGGATCAAGAAATCGGGTTTGAATGTGTTATATTCTATCTACTAACCATATTGGACTCAAACAAATAAGGGCACCAAATGGTGAATTGTTTTTAAATTTTTTTGTAGGTTTATCTCATGGTCAAATTAAAGTCAAATCAATGTATTTTGGACAGTGGTGCAACAAGGCACATAAGTGGAGACAAATCTCAATTTCTTAGTCTAAAAAAGAAGAAGAATGGCAAATACTTCCGATTCTTGGCAAAGGAAAGATTAGTAATAGTATTGTATATTTTAATAAAGCTCAATATGTCAAAGGTCTTACTTATAATCTGCTTAGTATATATTAATTATTTAATAATGGTCATAAAGTAAATTTTAATCAACATGATTGTACTATGCTTGTTGGTATTAGGTCCGGATTATCTTCGAAAGGAGGTTGAATATGATACTCACTAAATTGAAAAAAAAATGAATCTTTTACGGATAAATAATTTAGTGTTTAGTTATTGGTTTCGTGTGTGTTCTGGAGCTGAATAGTGTTTAGGACGTTAAATTAACAAACACAATATTTTTCCAAAAAATATATTCATATATAAATTATCGATATGTTGCTACACTCCGATGAAGATACTGGTTACAATCCAAGAATAACAATATTTTTAACTACTACAAACATCAACAAAATTAAATCCTACACAATAATCTAACTTCTATTTGCCTAAGGATTTAATTGTCATATAATGTTTTTATAATAGCCCCTAGAAATATACAATATGTAAAACAGGCATTATAATTTATAACGTTTTTCCGGTGAAAAGTTTAACAAATATAACTTTGAGTGTGTACCTATACAGTCTCTCTCTCTATATATTTTTTTTTCTTCGGCTCCGTTGGAGAAGATGAAAAACAGAATCCTTATTTTTCTTCTACTGTTTTGTGTAGACTTTATAATCAATTTGATTATGTGGCCAAATGTGAGCATAATAAACAAAATTGATTTAGGTAGATTGAAACTAAGTCATTACCTAAGATCACTGCCAAGCAAGTTGTCAGTTCTATCGGAAAATATCTTGTGTAGATATAAAATTTCTTGTATCCTAGTGACTAATAATGAAATACAGTTTAACAACAAAGAGTTGAGGAAATATTGTGAAGAAAACGAGATTGATTTACGATTCACCTATTTCGATCAAAGCAAATGTACAAGTTGAGGTAGTTAATCGTATTATCCTAGATGGACTTAAGAAAAGGATTGAAAAGTCTATAAACAATTGGGTAGATGAGATATTACCAATATTTTAGGATTACTGAACTACATGTAAGTGATAACTGGAGCAACACCTTTCCTACTTGCCTATGGTCGCCTATGGGGAAGAGGCATTTGTTCTAGAAGAAATATCCCATTCATCCCCGAGAATCCAACCTTACAATTCTGAAGAAAATGAAGTAGGATAAAAAATAACCCTAAATTTGATAGATAAACTCCGTCATGAGACTCACGCAAGGATCCTTGAAACATCAAAAGTAAACCATCACCCAATAGAAAAGGTCCCTATCGAGTCAAGAGACCAGGATCTTACATATTGGAAACCATGGATTGTGAAGAGACCATGATCTTACATACTGGAAACTATGAATGGTGAAGAGCTGCCTCGACATAACATGACTCAAACCTCAAAATCTATTATGTGCAACTCCCTGAGGAAATTATCTATATTAGGATTCATCCCTAAGGAAATTATATTAGGATTCATCTGGGAAATAAGGTCTACGGACCTAAAGCTTTTACAGCTCCTCAGGAAATTCTAGTTTTATTTTTCATTGCAAAGGTTGAACCCGTCGCTTCATTTGATTGATATTCAAAGTTTATTTTCTTAATAATCCATACGAGTTCTTTAAGCCATAACTTATACCAATTAAGAAGTATTGCCCAGTATCGACAAGAGCTAATAAAAAATACATGAAGACGAACGGGAATTTGCATAATTAACACCAAGGTATAGGAAGTTTATCGGCCAAAAGTTTAAAGTCAAATACAAACCCATAAGAGAGCCAAAAGATAAAACATAAAATCTAAGTCTCAGCATAATTTAGTGGCCTTCGAGGAGGAGGAAACCTCGGCACTGCACTCCTCTTCATTGATGCTGCTGCTGGACATCTTTCCCTTTCTCCTTAGGTGTAACTTTTCCAGGTGCAACCAAAAAGCTACCCAGATCCTGCAACTAGGTAATATTCACAAATCACAAAGCACACTTGTTAAAATAATCGCTGTTAAATTAAAACATGCTATATATCACACTCAACTGTCTGTTACACTAAACAGAATTATATAAATGTCAAGAAGTCAAAAAGTTATGATGTTCAAATTTCAAGAACTCCGTATAACTTATAAGAAGTTATAAATCTATGATTTCTTCCCAAATCCTCCATTTCAGATACGTCATAAAGTTTTATAAAAAAAAATTCACACAAAAGCCCCTGCCTCCAACATCAAAACTCAACTAATTTATACCATCTCACACTTGCTAGCATCTCATTCAAATCGTTTAAGTTTCTCGTCTTCATTTGTCCTGCAAGGATCCCAGAGCTCTATCCCAAAAGATCAGTCTCATAAACATAGCAAATAGCATCTGGAGATTCTTTCTTCTAAACATATTTTACAGTATTATGAAGTGCTTAAATTGGCGTAACTCTTCTGATTTAAGTTGTTTATAGACAACATCAACAGAAACTGTTGGCAAAATTCTGGTCACTAGAACAAATTTTAAAATTTATCTAATCATTCCTCAGTAACTAAAATTCATATACAGTCCTCGATTAAAGCTTTTCAGCAACTTAATATATTCACAGATTTTAGTCCAATGTGTAATAACATAAAATACAATAAGCACATGTTTATTAATTTTCATTACTAACCTCACATTTTGAGGTATGACCGTATTAATCAAACTCCAGAAGTCCAAACAAATTTTGGGCTTCCTACAGTCATGTTTCTTATTATTCAGAACTTAGGTGTAAATTTTTCATAGATTCATAATTTTAACAATTATTTAAATATTACGTGACCTGAACTATCTTAGTTATTGCCTATCAGCATTACTTTACGACTTGGCCTATGCATAGCGCTATATTCTTTGACAATATACCACACAAAGACAATACAGTATTTCCAAATACACACAATTTCCCATGAAAAGACGGTACAGTATTTCCAGAGAAACAAAACACAAATTCCCTTGCACTAATTTGAGTTGTCAACATTAAGCAACTAACTACAATAGTCCAAGTAATGGAAGATAAAGAACTTTTGAAACTTACGCTCTCGTGTCCTACATGTAATATCCAGTTGACTAAAGTGCCAGTTTGAATCCCTTGGACAAAAAATCATCCCTAATGAAACAATAAAATGTTATTAGCACTCAAGTGAAATTGAGTTGAGATTACTAGGTATATAATTATAATCACAGCACCCGGTATCCATAGAACATGATACATTTATTAACATACATGATGTATCATGGCTATGAGCAGAGTGAGGTATATGAAAATATAACTTCCACCACTGCTGATCGGACAATCAAAGTGATCGAACCATCTAAGCTAGTCAAGTGAGTATACAAAAGGTACTACATATATTATTTAACTAAAATATAAAAATTTGCCAAGCGTCTGGATCGAAAATATAATTTCTAAGGTAGATACAGATATATATTTTAATTATTTAAAAAGAGATCTAATACATATATAAATAAGAAGAAACAAAGTACCTCTTACTTGTTTTCCTCTTAACCTTTTTAATATTAGTAACAGCACCACGGCTCACCTTAACAAGGCTTTCGAGAGACACATCTGCTTTCCAGCACTCAGGAATATCAGGATTTGTTATTATGTTCATGACTTTGAGTTGGAGGTCGTACCACACAAGCTCTCCTTCTACCTCTAGTAAAAGTTTCTTACCATCATTCGAAAATGCCAAAGGTTTCAGGGACACAATATCAACACTGTGCACAAGAGAAAACAACTTTGTCCACTGTGCACCATAGTTCTCCTTCACCCATATCGTGAAGTGCCTATTGCTGTAGTTACATTGAATACAAAGTTTCCTTCCTACCACTCTAAGAATCCCCTTATAAACAGAAGTAGGATAGCCCGGAGGCTCAATTAAACGATATTCTTCAGTTGCAAGATCAAACGAGGCAATCTTGACATCCTTAAAGTGACGTGATCCCACCAACCAATTCAAGGCCCCATCAACAAACACAGCATGTGTTGTAGAAGTAAGACGATAAGGAAAATCGTTACTCCTTCGCCACTGATTTAACTTGAGACTATAAATTTGAACTTCACTCTTAAACTGAGGCCGAAACTGAGCAATCCTCACCACATAATAATCATCCGCAACAGAATTATACCCAAACCCGTAAACAATAACCTCACACAGAGTTTGAGATCGACAAGGATACTTAATAGGGGAAACGGGTAACAAACTGTGGTTTCGAGTAGCAGGATTAACCAAAACGACATCTAACTTAGTTTGATGCTAGGAAGTTGATAGGCCAGAAATAATCAGGCCCATGTAGAAGAACAGAGACCCAAAAAAGATGCCACCCCAGGCCCAAATCGGAGTGGTTCTCGGTGCCACGTGGCACACGATAAAAGAGTCAACTGTCTCATGTTACTCGAAATGGAACAATTGCATCCCAACCATTCACGGGTAATCATCCCAAGACAGCTCTAATGGAGAAAGGACACTTGACCATACAGCCCATCTGGACCGTCCAACCTACCACCAACCAAGAATGATCAAAGGTCAGGATGAAGAGGTACAAACCCCAAACACCCTAAATCTTGGGACCTATAAAAGGCCCCAAAAAGAGGGTTTTAGGGGTTGAAAAAATATTTGACTGCTACACACATATACACACACCCTCACATATTTTTGAATAGCTCCTTCTTCCCTCTTCTTCTTCTCCTTAAAAAAAGCCCATTTCTCATTCTTACACCGGAGTTGCCGCGGGATACAACCCCCCTCCGGTTCTGTTTTGCAGAGACCCCTACTTAGCAGGTTAACCACACTCCAACCGCTACAGAAGTCCGGTCCCAGCGGGGGTGAGAAGGGAGAAGACCTAGGAAGAAACCGAGTTATCATTGGCGCTAGAAGGAGGGGACTGAACCTCCGATTACGTGGTGTCATCTCCAGCTACGTTGCACAGCTACAAAACCAAAGAAACCCTCTCTCTGGTAAGAACAAAAACCCTCACTCTCTTTACAGCTTACTTTCCTTATTTTTTCCTCCAGAACAATCACACATCCTGGTACCACCACCCGTAATCTGTCCTGAAACTAATGACTACGCGAAAAAGCAAAACCTCGATCTCCGGAACCATTCAGCCCACCGTCGCCCCGCCCAGGGACGGCGAGATGGAAGATATAGATGAAGAGCCCCCCACAGCTCGTGCATCATCTCAGCTTCAGCCCGGAGACCAGAGATTAACCATAGAGAAAGCAGCCCACAAGTATGCTGAAACCTCTACAAACCCTTGGGGAAATAAGACCCCGGAGCAGATTCAAGCGGCCACGAACCTGTGGAAAGAAAAGAACAAGGCTCCTGGAACCCGTCCGGAGGATCAGGAAGAACACTCGGAAGAATCCCGGGGCTCAGTCTTGGATCGGATTGGCAAAACTAAGAGACCGTCAGAGGACGCCCGGGACGAAATCAAGAGGGCCACTCCGGGACCACATCCGAAAGGAAGAAGAGGCCAAGGCCAAAGCCAACATCAAAAAGAGGGTCCAAGAGGAAGAAGCCAAACTAAAGAAGAAGGCACGCCGAATCCATGTCTCTTCGGATTCTGAACCTGAAAAGGAATCCAAGCAGGAACAAATGGCCCGGGTTCTCCGGGATCTCAAGAGAAAAGTGGAAGGAGACGTGGAAGTTGGGGCGGCGGCCACGCCCTTCACCAGAAAGCTGGAATCCACCCCCAGAGAATCAACACTCAAGTACTTCAACTTCGACTCCTTTGACGAGCTTGCCGACCCCGAAGAACATCTCAACTACTTTGAGCAGATCTCGAACATATACGACTACAATGACCTCACCAAGTGCCGCTTCTTCGCCTCAACACTAAAAGGTAGGGCACAGAAATGGTTCAGTCGAATCTCCTCTCGGGGCATCGACTCTTGGAAGGACTTCCGGGAGTTATTTCTCAAGAGGTTCAGGGCGAACCGTATGAACGAGCTCCAGATGTGCCACCTGGAAACCATACAACAGAGAAGCAGAGAAACCCTTCCAGAGTTCATCAAAAGATTTCAAGAATCAGTCAACCAGCTCTCCAACCTTGAAGAAAAGGAAGCCGTGAATATCTTCCGGCGTAATCTCCACCCAGTTTCATGTGAAGGCTACGTGAAAGACCTAATCCATAGAGAACCCCAAAGCCTTGCCTCGACCTATGCAATGACATCAAAGTTTATCAAAGAAAATGACTTCCTCACCTCAATAAAGATGAATAGGAGGATCCGGGATGATGATGAGTCCCTGGAACACCGCCGCCCCTATGGGAAAGAAAAGAGACACATGACGGACAGACAAACCAATTATGTACAGCAATCCAGGGGGACCCCACCCCGGGATGACTACTCCAGACCCCAGAAGAATGATAGGAAGCCCAAGCCTAAGAAGGAACCAAAACCGGAGCTAGAATGGACTCCGCTCAATCGGCCCCGGGCCGATATCTTGAGAGAAGTCAAGGGAAAGCCTTTTTATTACCCCCCGAAGCCGCTGTTGGCACCACCTGGGAACAGGGCCCGAGACAAGCATTGCGGGTACCACGAAGATCATGGCCACACCACGGAGAACTGCTTCTCTTTTAAAATATTCATTGAAGATCAGATCAAAAAGGGAAACATGAACCAGTACCTACAAAGAAGACTTGATGACAGAGATAAGCCCTCTTGTGGCGGGAAACATGTGGTCAACATGATTTTCGGAGGAACCTCCTCCCCACCCCGGAGTCCGGATGAGGGCAACGATGTCCTGATGATCCAGCCTGCTGAAGATGAGCGCATATACATCTCCAATGCAGATTATGAAGGCCTGGATCCCGAGCACAACCAGGCCCTGGTCGTGACCCTCAGCATAGCCGAAAATGAGGTACAAAGAATTTTGGTTGATAATGGTTCCTCAGCTAACATTGTTTTCGAGCATACCCTTAACAGGATGAAATTAGGACACCTCCGCATGGATCCATGTCTCGAGGACCCTCTCTACGGATTCAGGAATAATATTATCCCGATCCGCGGGGTAATATACCTCCCCATAGTCTTTGGTGCCGCACCCCGGCAGGTATCTCATATCATGAAGTTCTATGTGATAAATGTTGCATCCTCCTACAACATGATCCTGGGAAGACCTACCATCACCAAGCTTCGGGCCATCCCGTCTACAATTCACCTGAAACTGAAGTTCCCCACCCCGGGTGGCATTGAAGAACTCAGGGGGGACCGGGGCACTTCGGGAAAATGCTATGGACAGGCGTTGGTCATGGCCGAAACTAATCCAGAAAATAGAAAGAAGGCAATGGCCTTACCCAGAGGCCAAAGCCGCAAGAAACATCGTGAACATTTCAGCAAAAGGCCAAAGCTGAACGTCAACATGATAGAGGACTCAGGATACAGCGTAACCAACGCCGACGCCCGGATACAGAAATTTGTGGAAGTAAGAGAGAAAACCAAGGTAGAGCCTGCCGCCCAGACGTTGGAGATAGAATTGGACCCCGGGAACCCCACCCGGAAGTTGAAAATTGGAAAAGGCCTAGAGACATCCTTTCAGGAAGAGCTCATCTTGCTGTTAAGAGAATATGCGGATGTATTCGCATGGGCACCAGAAGATATGCCCGGGATCGATCAGTCAGTGGCAATGCACAGCCTGGATGTAGACCCGAGGAAAAAATCGATCAAACAGAAAAGGAGAAATTTTGCTCCCGAACGAAAGCAAGCAATAGACGAGGAGATAGAAAAGCTGCTCAGGGCCGACTGGCTCGCCAACGTGGTGCTAGTCAAGAAGCCGAATGGAAAGTGGAGAATGTGTGTCGACTACACGAGCCTCAATACTGCGTGCCCTAAAGATTCCTATCCCCTCCCAAATATTGACCAGCTAATTGACGCGACTTCGGGCTACACCATGCTCAGCTTCATGGACGCCTTTTCGGGATACAACCAGGTTCGCATGAATCCCGAAGACATCGCCAAAACGGCCTTCATTACTCATATGGCAGTTTACGCCTTCATCATGATGCCTTTCGGACTCATCAACGCTGGAGCCACCTACCAGAAAATGATGAACATAATTTTCAAGAGCCAGTTGGGGAGGAACATGGAATCTTATGTAGACGATATGATCTCAAAGTCACTCACCACCCCAGATCACATAAAAGACCTCAAGGAGTGTTTTGACAACCTGAGGAGGTACAACATGAAGCCGAATCCGGAGAAATGTGCATTCGGGGTACCTTCAGGCAAATTCCTGGTATTCTTGGTCAACGAAAGAGGAATAGAAGCAAACCCAGAGAAAATCAACGCCATCTTAGAAATGAAGATACCTCAAACACAGAGGGACATCCAGAAGTTGGCAGGATGCCTAGCAGCCCTGCGAAGATTTATCCCGAAACTGGCGGAGAGATGTCTCTCATTCTTCGAGTTGCTGAAAGGTGCCCGGAATAAGAAGTTAGTGGATTGGACTCCAGAATGTCACACAGCTTTCGAGAAAATCAAGAGGCACCTGATGGACCCCCCAGTGCTCTCCAAAGCCAAGCCAGGAGAGCCTCTATCTCTCTACATCGCTGCTGGCCCCAAAGCTGTCTCTTCGGCACTGGTCCGGGAGGAAGGAGGAACGCAGAGCCCGTCTACTATGTCAGCCAAGTCCTCAAGGACGCCGAGACTCGGTACCCAAACTTGGAAAAATTCGCCTTGACCCTTGTACACTCCAGCAGGAAGCTGAGGCAATACTTCCAAGGCCGAGAGATCAGAGTGGTCACAGACCAGCAGCTCAGGAAGGTCATTCACAAGCCAGATGCCTCTGGAAGGTTAGTTAACTGGGCCATTGAACTAAGTCAATTCAACATCAAATGCGTGCCACGCACGGCAATAAAGGCCCAGGCCTTAGCCGAATTCGTGATGGAATGCACCTTTCCGGAACGTAATCGACCCTCACCCTAAGAGATATCCCTGGAGAGAACCAACTCGGGGATGGATTCCTGAAAGCTCTATGTCGACGGATCATCCACGGCCGAAAGGTCCGGAGCGGGCCTCATCCTTATTAGCCCGGAGGGCTTCACCATTCAACATGCAATAACTTTCGCTTTCAAGGCAACGAATAATCAGGCTGAATATGAAGCACTCATTTCCAGGCTCAAATTGGCAAAATCTCTTGGTATTTCAAAAATGACCGTCCACAGTGATTCTCCGATCATAGTCAAGCAAACCAGCGGAGAATATATCATAAAAGATCCAACACTGGCACAGTACCAGGAAATGGTACGGAACATCTTGGAAGCCACTCCCGACATCACCATACTTCAGATCAACAGAGAAGAGAACTCCAAAGCAAATGAGTTGTCCAAGCTCGTACAGAATTCCTCGGACCTTGTTAGTTCAGTATACTTTGAAGAATTTAAAGTACCCAACACAGAGTAAACTGAGGTCCTGTGCATCGGGAGCCCAGACAATTGGATGACTCCCTACATAGCTTACTTAAGAAATGGGACGCTCCCGGAAGACCAGAACAAGGCCAGATACTTGAAACACAAAGCTGCTCGTTTCTTCCTGGAAGAGGGTCAGCTATACAGAAGAACCTTTTTTGCACCTACCTTGAAATGTGTAGACCCTGAGGAGGCCAATTATTGCCTCTGAGAGGTTCATGAAGGCATCTGCGGAGACCACTTGGCAGCCAAAGCTCTAGCTTACAAAATCATTGGACAAGGGTATTACTGGCCCACAATACACTCCGACTCCGTCGCTTACGTCAAGAAGTTCCCCCAGTGCCAGAGATTCAGCAATGTTTCCAGACAAAGCCCGAGCCTGCCAGCATCGGTGTTATCTCCTATCCCGTTCGCTGTATGGGGCATAGATATCATGGGCCCCTTCCCCCGAGCAAAAGGCGATCTCCGCTACGTCCTGGTAGCCATTGATTACATGACGAAGTGGGCAGAAGCTAAAGCCATGAGGATAATCAATCAACAAGATTGTATCAAGTTCATGGACGCGATCGTCATGAGGTTCGGGATCCCTGTAGTCCTCATCTCCGACAATGGCCCGCAGTTCGTCGGGTCCGAATTTGAAGCATATCTGAAAGAGCTCGGAATCAAGCACAAAAGAGCGTCGGTTGCACACCCTCAGGGAAATGGACAGGTCGAAGTAACTAACAGAACCATACTTCGGGGCCTGGAAAAAAGACTAGAAGAAACCAAGAAAACTTGGCCCGATGAGCTTCCAAAAGTCCTGTGGTCCTACAGAACCACCCCTAGAACGGGAACAAATGAGACCCCCTTCAAGCTTGCATACGGTACCGAAGCCCGCATACCAATCTAAACCGGGTCCCCTTCCCATAGGGTCGTCAACTTTGACGAGATCTCAAATATTGAAGGACTTCAGACCAACCTGGAACTCCTAGATGAGATAAGAGATGAAGCGTTATGGAAGGCTACAAAGAAAAGACAAGACTCTACTTTGGGAAGAAGGCCAAAATCAGAGAATATGAAGAAGGAGACTTGGTACTCCGACACACCGAGGCCTCGGACCCAACTAATCAGGGAAAGCTCAAACCCAACTGGGAAGGCCCCTACAGGGTTAAAGAAGTACTCCGACCAGGAACTTACAAGCTAAGCTACCTCGGGGGGACCGAAGTCCCAAACACTTGGCACGGAGCCCGCCTAAGGAAATTCTACCAGTAAACGTAGGCCGCACATTCCGGGATCTCCTCTACTTTTAGGCTATAGCAGCCTGATGTAATTTTCAATGTTTTCCCCAGAATGTATTTTTGTTCTTATGATTTAAATGAAAAATCCATATTGAGCACCCCATAGCTCAAAATCATTCTACTATCATTCGATCACTGTCGCTATCGTACTTAGAAAATTTTATTCAGTTAAAATTTTAAACAAAACCCCTACCCGGGGACCGTTACACAACCCATGTGTACTTGGAAAATTTTATTCAGTTAAAATTTTAAACAAAACCCCTACCCTGGGACCATTACACAACCCATGTGTACTTAGAAAATTTTATTCAATTAAAATTCTAAAACCCTTCCCAGGGACCATTACACAACCCATGTGTACTTAGAAAATTTTATTCAATTAAAATTCTAAAACCCTTCCCGGGGACCATTACACAACCCATGTGTACTTAGAAAATTTTATTCAATTAAAATTCTAAAAGCCTTCCCGGGACCATTACACAACCCACGTGTACCTTTCGAAAATTTTATGAAGTTAAAATTTTAAACTAAACCCTCTCCCGGGGACTACAACGTGAACCACGTGTACTTAGTAAGATTTCGAGAAAAAGAAACAAAAGCAAATATGAAAGGGAAATACATTTACATACGTTCCCGAGGCAAACCAAGCCCCGGAGTAAATCCAAATAAAAGTCATACGAAAATAAATTAAACGAAGTCTAAAAGCCACAAGGGCCAAGTCTGAAATAAGTTATGAAAATAAAATTACAAGGCACAAAGCCTGGGTCTTCATTCTTCAATTTTCGGGAGGAGGAGGGGTCTTCTCACGACCATTTTCGGGAGGCGGAGGCGGCTGAGTCCCGGAAGTACCCGCCTCAGCTGCTCGGGCTTCTTCACGGCGGAGCTCCTCAGCCAGATATAGCTCTATGAATCCGTCCATGTCACCACCCGAATTCTCAGCAAGATAAGCAGAAGCAACATCCCAGCATATATTGACCTTCTCAAAGATCTTGTTGTTAAGCTCCTCATAGTAAGCAGGAGTGCCCCGGAAAGACTCCAACACCTCCTCGGCCGGGGGCCTAGCAGCAAGCTCCCTCTTTAGGTTTTCCACCTCCGCCCGGAGGGATTCGGCCAACTGCTCTGCAGCCTCCCGAGACTTCACCGCCTCAGCAACGACTTGCTTATGCTCCCGAGACTCTTTCTCCTTCACCTTCCGATACTTGGCGAAATTTTCCTTCTCCTTACTTAGCTCCTTCAGCGCAGCCTTGTTCTTGGTCTCCCTTATGCGGAAGTTGTGGAGCATGGTGGAGTAGCCGCTGATCCGAGCATTGGCCTGAAAATAAAACGGCTAAGTAATAACACAAGGACAGAAAAGAAAATGTTAAGGGAGCGACCTTACCTCCGAAACGTCCCGGAAGAGATGATCGAGGAAGGTATCCAGATCCTCAATGGCATAGCAGTCAAAGTCAGCGGGGGTAGCATAATTATCAAACATTTCATTCCGGAGATCATCCAAGGTCATCCGAGCCAGGAGGTTCTTCAGCGCATCCTCCTCCACCAACTTTTGGCTCTCTTCTTCTGAAGGACCCGATCCTGAAACCCTCCTACGCTGGGGAGTTCCGGAGCCACCAGCAACCTCTGTCACAGCCTTCCTCTTCCGCTGATTCAAAGATCCGACCTCCACCTCCTCCAGCTCAACCACCTCAACCTCCTCAGGCTCCGGGACAGCAGGTGGGGTAATCACGGGAGCACTCTGCCTCACACTATTGCCCGAGGAACCAGCATCCCGGGTCTGAGAACCACTATCTCCACCAGCTACTTTCTTCCCCGAGTCCAACTGCACGGCACCACCAATCTTCTTGAACCTCCCAGCCAAATCCTTAAATTGCTGCGACATAGCGTAATGGAAGGGATTCAAGAGGGGAAGACCTGCACAAGGAACAACAGTCTTTAAAATGAACAGGGCAAAGAAATACAACAGAAAAAGTACAAGGGAAAACTACTAAAGCAAAATACTTACAGCCAATATTAAACAATGTCTGATTATCTAAAAAGGTATCCCGGGTCTACTGGGCACCAAGAGCAACCACAAAGTTGTACATCTTCGCCAAGACATCTCCACCGAGCCTCTCAGATGGGAACCTGTTATTTTTAAAGTAGTTTTGTACAAAGGCATAAACTCCAGGTCCCAGCCCCGGACGAAGATGAACTCCTGGTGCCAGCCCCAGAGCGAGTTCAACATAAAGACGGGAGCCTTTTTGGCATCAGAAGGGTGCCCACAACCATATATATTAAAGGTAAACTCAAAAAGAGGAGGCAAGGTGGACTTTTTGATTTTAAAAAGATAGTGAAAAAGCTTAAACGTCGGGAGGTACTTCTTCACATGGTAACAGGCCAAAAACCAGGAAACCCACTTAACAGAGTTCAGAGCTAGCTGGGTGAAGGGTATCCCGTAGACGTCATGGCACAGGGACTTGGTAAACTGATGGAGATTGGGCCTCATGCTACGCAGATGCTCTAAGGGAATTCCTACCCAACCACTAGCAGGGCGGTGATAAACTCTCTCGTGAGGCTCGGGCCACCTCCACTCCATATCATCCCCGAAGTGAAAAACGGCCTTCACCAGATCATCTACCTGCTCAAAAGTATACTCGGAGAGGTCGGGATGACGGGGAGCAGGAACATACCTTATCCCGGGGGCATTATAAAAAAGTTGATCCATACGGGCCCCATCATAAGGTTCTAAGCCCCCGGGCCTATAAGCAGTGGTAAGATCCCTAAAGTAATAATCATGGGGAGGGCTATTCTCACGAGTCTGAACGAAATAATGATCAATGTCTACCCAGGACCCGTCTCCTACCCAAGGTCTGCCCGGGGTTCAACAAGAAGGTAGGCAACTCCTCAACTATGGCTTGACGACGGGGAGGCATATCTTCTGCTTCCGAAGAAGAGTTACTCAAAGAATTTTCGGGAAGTCCAAAGTGAGGACGGTCAGGTCTACATTTCAGGTTAGCTAACTGTTTCCTTCTACCCCTCCTAACCATATAACCCCTGAGTCTATGCCATTGCGGGAAGAAAAAGAAAAAGAAAAGAAGGAAACTCAAAAGCTACTTAGAAACAGTTAACCTCAAAATCAAAACACCAAATTATATCAGACAACCTATACATACATATATACACCTATAACACAGGTTATGAACAATCACGAAAGTAAAAATCAAACCCAGTTTTACACAGATTAAAACCCTTATTCGCACACATATGCATACCAAAACACAAACCCAGATTCTCTACAAACATCGACTTTTTCTTCGCAAAACAAAAACTATAAATCTAAACAGAAAACAACATGTTTGACTCGCCAAAACTCGACACAACAAAGATAAACAAATTCAAATACTTGGGTACACATGCATTCTAAAAACCCAAACTACAATTACTCACTAAGCAATCACGAAGAAACAAAAAGAAGAATGATGGCAAGTTTAAGAACTTACAAGAAAGCAGGAGAATAAACCGGCTTCAAAAAGCAAAGAGGCTCCGAAATTCGACTTGGAGAAAAATGGCTGAAAGATTTTGTGTTCGCAGTTGCGTAAAGAAAAAAGAAATGAGAAAGAGAGGGTATTTATAGGCACATAAGGAGTGTTAACCCCCTCAACTACCCCGCAATCCGGTCCGTTGATCGAGCACACGTGGCGCAATCCTAGGCGTCCAGAAAATAACCGCTGCAGTTAATGATTACATTGTTGTAATTATTTAACAAGCGCGGCTTTTGAGGAGGAAAAGGGGGGAAATAACTGCAACGTTTCGTGCATATACATATACACATACACATATTCATACAAGAAGCTCAACCGCCACTTGACACTCTGGGAAAAGCGCTAAAGCACTACTCACCTGTCACATCCGCGCCCAGGCCGACCCAAACGCTACCCCGGGGACTTGTACCCAACAACACCCCGGGGTTAGGGACCACAAATCAAGAGGAAAAAGTGACAAAATTTTTCCAAGTGTCAAGAACTAAAAGGCCTACCCAAACGCAACCCCGGGGACTTGTACCCAACAACACCCCGGGGTTAGGAGCCCCAAATCAAGAGGAAAAAGTGACAAAATTTTTTCAAGTGTCAAGAACTAAAAGGCCTACCCAAACGCAACCCCGGGGACTTGTACCCAACAACACCCCGGGGTTAGAGGCCCCAAATCAAAGGAAAAATGACAATTTTTCCAAATGGCCAAGACCCAAGAACCTACCCAAACACCACCAGGGAACTTGTGCCCAACGACATCCCGGAGTCATGAGACAAATCAAACAAGTGAATTTTTTCCAACTACTCCCCCATCCGGGAAAATCCGCATAAGGGAGTGGGAGGCAAATGATAGGCCAGAAATAATCAGGCCCAAATAGAAGAACAGAGGCCCAAAAGAGATGCCACCTCAGGCCCAAGCCGGAGTGGTCCCCGTTACCACGTGACACAGGACAAAAGAGTCAACTGTCTCATGTTACCCAAAATGGAACAATTGCATCCCAGTCATTCACGGGTAATCATCCCAAGACAGCTCTGATGGAGAAAGGACACCTGACCACACAGCCCATCTGGACCGTCCAACCTACACCAACCAAGAATGATCAAAGGCCAGGATGAAGAGGTACAAACCCCAAAACCCCTAAATCTTGGGACCTATAAAAGGCCCCAAAAAGAGGGTTTTAGGGGTTGAAAAAACATTTGACTGCTACACACATATACACACACCCTCACATATTTTTGAATAGCTCATTCTTCCCTCTTCTACTTCTCCTTAAAGAAAGCCCATTTCTCATTCTTACACCGGACTTGGCGCGGGATACAGCCCCCGTCCGGTTCTGTTTTGCAGAGACCCCTACTTAGCAGGTTAACCACACTCCAACCGCTACAGAAGTCGGGTCCCAGCTCGGGTGAGAAGGGAGAAGACCTGGGAAGAAATCGAGTTATCAGAAGTGATTCGAGATAACAAACATCATTACTAACAGCAGCTAATAAACAAATCAAACCGTTGCAACAACCAAGAAAATAAACTCCGCAATGTTGAAAGGGATGATTAATTAGAGTTGGAGATTGATCAAGAGAATCGAAATATTTAAAGTAAAGGCCAGGACGTGAGACAGAATCAGAAATAAGAGTAGTGTGTGAGTTAGTTTGGTGCTAGTGAGAGTTAATAAAATAAGGAGAATCGATTAAGGAACAAATAGATTTGGAAACGCAGCGAAAACGTAAGAGAGGTTTAACTGATAAGCGTGAGAAGATGTTGGACATTAGGTCCGCTGGAATGTACTCCGACATTGCTGCTGCTACCGATTCAGATCTCCGAATTTTGAAATTAGGGTTTGAGGAAGAATTTGGGTGCAGTTGAACAGCTCTGCGTTTGGTTTATTATCATGTATGTAACTACTGATTATGTAGTTAATTATGGTAAGTATTAAATAATTTTGTACCGGTTAACTATGTAACTTCTAGTAAATATGGTTAAGCTTGGTAACTAAATTCCTATATTTTGTAGAAACAACAAATACGATGGAACTTCAACTTCCTTTTTCCAATTTAAAATACATTAAACCAAACAGTTTAACTATAAATAATCCAAGAAACTCCAAGTTACACGGTTGAGTTACATCGAAACAAACGAGGCCTTAGAATTTCCCTAGAAATCTTCTTGGTGAAAAAGTTACCGAGAAATTTTTCCTAAAAAATTATTCGAAAAAAATTCTTCTGCTATAAAGTTCTTGGAAAAAAATTCCCGAGCAGTTTTTTGGGAAAAATTTCCGGAAAAAGAATTCTCGAAAATTTATTTAAAAAAACCGTAAAACAAATTTCAGGAAAATTTTCATTTGAAATGACATGTTTTGGTAATATTTTAAATTCTAATTTGTAACTTGTTCTTTAATTGTGTTGGATTTGAACAAATTACAAATCCAAATTCTTGGTACATGTCAAACAAGTGATTTGATTAAATCTAGAATTTGAAATGAAGTGCCCCGTTCGGTAACCTGGATTTCATTTGAAATTTCGGATTTAATTAAATAACATGTTTGGGAGTATGGATTTGAATTTCATTTGAAATCCAATACATTCAAATATTAGTATAAACATAAAAATTTGAAATGACAAGTTAAATGTTGTCATTAGGAATCCATTATTTACAATGAAATGCAAGTTTCAAAATACCCTCTAAAGAAATTTGAAGTTTCAAGTAATTACTACGAAGTAGAAGAACTTAGTTACTAATATCATTTATGATCCCTCCAAGTTAAATATTTATCATTACAAAATCATTAAATATTATGGGCGATCATCAAACCGCTTAAATTGTAAAAGCCGCCCGTACAGTCTCATAATATACTACAAATTGGTTTGTGCTTTGAGAAAAAACTGTATCGTCCACACCGCGATCACACCTATTAAATATTAGTGTTTGTGCCATAGAGACAACACTATAATGTTTTAGTTTAGAACATTCGGATTGTTAATGTTTATGTTCTATCGATTATTCCCTTTTATAATTTATTAATTCTTAATTTACTGTGATATAAATGTTAGATTAATAAATATTATTAGAATATGATATGCAATTCTATATCTCTAAGTACATGACTTATAATAAGATTATGAGAATAATATCAATATTTTTAAAGGTCCCTAGTTGAGGATTATTATAGGGGATAATAATAATGCATTAAGACTAGTGTGTTTGTTGACTGATGATCACATCTCATTGATCA
This sequence comes from Apium graveolens, assembly GCF_009905375.1. Classification (NCBI taxonomy): domain Eukaryota; kingdom Viridiplantae; phylum Streptophyta; class Magnoliopsida; order Apiales; family Apiaceae; genus Apium; species Apium graveolens. Next base: position 135,192,796 of record NC_133647.1, read on the forward strand.
TAACCATGGTGATACTAAAATCAAAACACAGGCACATGTATTAGATACATGGTGCTGGATTGACCTGTTGTGAGATACTACATGTTTATAGTGTCATAGTTTATTCTCACAGTGATAATGATGTAATGGTCCTTAAACCTGAAGTCATTATATTTTATACGAGAATTACTATACTTTGATTCCAGTAAAAGTTATCCTTGACTGGGTAATGATAAAAGTGTATACTATGAGTTGTATGAGAAATATGAATAATCTAGATGAGATTTAACCCTCATATTTTAGGAGTGATATTATTGGTCTGTTGTGCGAGATATACTATGAAATGCGTGGTCACGCTCAAATGTTGATTTGATATGATAATCTACTCATTGATCAAGAAAACTTGGATTAAACTATGATGAGGATGACACATTATATGCCTCTAGTTTAATCAATAATATTTGGTTAAAGAGATTATATTACGTTGTACATAATCACGAAAGGTTTAATCGAATCACCGATTTAATTATTATTACTTGGGTAGCTTTGATGTATTACTAGATGCTGCTCATTGTTTATAATTTTAATATGATATATTAAAATTATTTAAAATGTTATAATAACCTACAAGGTCACACACAAAGAACGCGTGAAGGAGAAATAATTTAAATTATGAATTTAAATTAAATAAGTAATTTATTTTATTTATGATATTAATTAAGAATGACTTAATTAATTAAATAGAGAAATAGATAAATTACTTAAACAAATTCCGAAATAAATTATTTATTTATTTAGCGTGACTTAATTAAATAATAAATTGGAATTTCGGATTAATAATTATAATTAAATTATAATTAGAAAACTCATTCTCCTCTCTATATAAACTCTTTGAGAGCTGATTTATATATAAGGATATATGGTTTACAAAACCCTAGCTGTTCAAGGAGAAAGGGGAAGAGATGTAGAAATGGAGTTTTCGGGTGCTAGTACACATCAATCCTTCAAGAAAAGCGCTCGTGTAGATACCGTCGAGCGTAGATCGCAAGAGCGGGATACGTGGTGATTCAACAAGATTTGGAACTCCATTAATCTTCCATTAATGAATTATGAAAGCTTCTTTAAGGTAAAGAGTTTTACTACGAATTAAATATCTATTTTCGCATGGATCCTGCGTAGGGTTTCGATTTTATTCTTGTTTTAATTTAATTTTATATCGTTTCCGTTGCGTTTATATGCTCAAAACCCTTCAATGGTATCAAAGCTACTTGCAAAAGTGCTATATTCGTTTATATGTTTAACCGTTTTTGATATACAAGCATGTACGTGATTTTCCATGTTTTGATGTTAATACGATATGTTTGTATATGTATGGTTTGAATATACGATATTCATGTGAGTTGTATAATCATATGATGATTATATAATCTGTATGTATATTGATATATACATGATTTATGTTTGTTCTTATTATGAGAATCGTATTAGATACGGATTCTGAATCAGATATTGCGGATTCTCTGAAATCTGGTTCTAGTGTTCGATTTTCGCAAACGAATACCCTATTCGATAAGGAATCGAGCATCTGAACAAAACAAATAGTTGAAGCTATCATTGACTCGTCTGTAAGGCGTTTGACATCGTTTACTTCCTGTAAACAAAGATTTAATATTTTCAGAATTTGATTCTGATTTTTCTGATTTTTGCCATATTTTACTATTAGATCATGATGTGTATGATATGTTAAGATCAGATTATGTGTTTTAACATGTTCTTAAGTATTAATTGAGCATGGTGGATGGTTATGGCTCATGACCTTTGGTTAATAATTTTGGTTTTTTAAATACGGCTTGCATGTCGTTTGATCATGTAAATATTAAATCTCAAATATAAATCGAGTTCTTCTTGTAAGTTCATTAGATTAGGTTTTATATTTTATTAATGTAATGTACATGAAGACTTAAAGATCAAGGAAGGGCATTCCCACGGAGGTCATCCAAGGAAACAATACAAGGGAGAAACAACTCAAGAAAAGAAGACATGTAATAATTAGCTTGTATTTATTTACCACCTTAGATTGGCCTAGATCTTTGTCATTAGCTTGATGAAGATCACATAGGATAAAGCCATAACCAACCACGTTTACTTTATTGCACTTTACATATATATGCTCATATGATGAATGTATGTGTGAAGTAGTTAAATGATGCATTCTTAATTAGATTAAGGATGTATGTATTAGATACGACACTCATGCCATGCTTGCTAAAAAAGATAAAATCTGTAGCGACTCAAGATTTTAAAATGACCAAACGATTATGAGATTCTCGTGTTTACAAAACACAGAATAAAATATAATTTTTTTGTATTTCTGACATGGGGTGGTTTTGTCAAAAGCGAGTTGTAACGTCCTCCAAATCCGGGGTCTAGATCTGGGGGTTACTTACCAACTACCAACTTAAATTAACCTGTAACATAATTATATGAACATACATCTAACCCCTTCTTATTACTACTCGGAATCTTTAAGGTTGAGGTATGAAGACAAAAACACAACACTACTATTATTACATTCTCAAATTCTAAATCTTACAAAACATCTTCATTTATTACAACCCAACCGTCTAAACATGTTTAAAACTAGTTCCATTTTATTCAAACACACACAAGAACTATCCAAGCTAACCCCAATTTGGTAGTTCAAAGATCTCTTCCTGGATTGGAATTAACACTCTTGGTGCTAGAGGGTCCCGCCTTCTCACTCGCTTCTTTACAACTCGAGTACGAACTGGCTTCATTCTCGGAATTTACTGAAAGATAAAAGTGAGTAGTAACAAGTGTGAGCCATAATTGCTCAGCAAGTCCACAATATGTATATGTATAGTTTTACAAGATGAATCAAGTGAATCTGATAAGGTTGGGTAAGTACACCCCATGAGTATCTGTATATATCTGTAATGAATAAGGAAGGCCGTTATTGGCGATCAACAATAAACTAGACTGAATACAAGAACCAACATAGTGTTGTAACTTGCTGACCAGTCGGATAGAGTACGGACCTATGCCATTTGCATACACCCACATCTTATCAAGATACCCATACCCATTTCTCGCCTTCATAATTAAATAAAGGGTCCAACCCATCCCTAGCCCTACTTGTAGCCATCCAGTCCATAAGATAAGCATCCGGAATAATCGGTATATTTTGATGTCACCCCAATATCACGAGTTTTATCTAGGTATAGATAAAGTGTAATCTATTGGAATATGAATAGAGATATTCAATATTCAAGGATATTCAGAATTATTATAAAGGAATTATCAAAAGAACAGTAATTGATTTGTAATGAACTTGAATGAAAGTTATATTTTTAGTATATCAAGAACTTGTATTAGATATAGGAATAAGCATAACAATTCACTATTCTGAATTTAGAATAGGGGAGAAAACTTGCCTGATATGCGTTATATTCCCAATCTACTACTGCTATCTAACTCCGGCTTGTAATGCCTTGCTTGATTCATATCTATAAAGGAAAAATACCAATTCAGTTGACTTGTACCTTAATTGTACATCAATATGAATCCACGTAACCCTTAATGTCTACCCATACGATAATATTTACTCGTATAATAATTAAAACTAGCATTTAAGACTCAATTAACCATATAAATCACATAACACATAAGTCAGATAGTTAGTCAGGTCATTAAAATATTTTTAGAATTAAAATTGAGTCGTTATTCGCATTATTGTACAATATCTGACTCGTTTCCTAATTTTTAAAATTTATTTAACTCATATTCCTAATTAACCGGGTCTATAAATAAATAAATATCGAAATCCGCCTCGTTTCGGAAAGAAATTTGGATTTAAAACTATTTTTATCGCAAACAGGTCATTTTTCTGATTTTAGGAGCGTTCTTTTCATTTGAAACGGATAAACGGTTCAATTAATATTCGATTAATAAGAATAATTTAATTATTATTCAAAATAATCAATTATTCAAATTAATTAAATATTAATTATATTTTTAAATAACTATTTAGGAAGAATCGGAATTAAAAATGTTTTTTTCATAATTGTTTTGAAATTTAAATGAAAATAATACAATTTTTTTAAATAAACTAATTAATTATCAAAATAATTAATAAATTAAAATAAATAACAAATAAATCATAAATAAATAAAATTTTGAATTTTTGGAAAATATTTAAAATAATTCAGTTTTATTTATAAAATAAATTAATTAATCAATTTATTTAAATTATAGATCTAATTTTTGAAATTAAAAATAATAAAATTCGAAAAGAAAATTCAAAAACAGAATTTGAAAACAGGATTAGGGTTTAAACGGATCGAAACCGGGTTGAAATCCGGGTTGTCAAGAAACAATCGGGTCGGGAAGAATAGACCGACTCGCTAGATTATTTCCAGAATCATGTGGCCGGACGGACTTCCAACGACATCGATTTTAACCAAAATCAGTACTGTTTGGACTGATTTTTAGTTGGTTTTCGTTCCAAATCACTCTAACAACATTAATCCACCATTATCTAGTCACAATCATCCATGAGTATCATTTTCCGGCCAACAATCAAGATTTCTCCGACGAGCTCGACTGCAACTCCGGCGAACTCGATTCAAGGCCAATTCAGTACCGTTTGACCTTGTTTCTTCAAGGTTTCTACTCTAAATCACTTCAGGAACACAACCCCATCCTTATTCAATCCTGATAAACCCCACAACCCATTTTCCGGCCAATTATCATTCTTATACATTCGTACATAAAATCATGATTTTAATATAACAAAACAAAGGTAATAACTTATATAATCGAACCCCTATAAGCAAACAACCCTAAGATTAATCAAAATTCAAAAACGATTAATTGAAATTTAACATAAACCCTAGAATTCGAATTATACTTCCTAGCTACATTTTGATAAAATTAATGATACAAATCGATTATAAACAATCATATAAAGTCATACAAACAATCAGTTCAATCAAATAACCCTAGAATCAAAAAGCCCTAATTTCAGTCAAGAACCCTAAAAATTAAAAATCAAAAATCTGTGAATCTAAGTATGAGATTGATTGAATAATCATGTAGAACAGATCAAAAGCTTCTATTGAATACTTACATGATAGTATTTGGATCTCAGAATCACCAGAAATCACAGTTTGATTCTCAAGCTGATCGAGAACCCTAGTCCCCAATTTCAGAGAATTTTTTATTTTTTCCTGATTTTTCTTATAATTTTAATATAATTTATTAATAAAATTAACCTATTTATAATTACAAAATAATACCCCTAATTATAATTTAGGCCTTAATTATATCTCCTAATAAAATTAATTGGCCCTTAATTAATAATTTATGGGGAATAATTTTTAAATTTTTATTTCAAATAAATACATAATATATGCCAAAATTTCTCAAAAATTGTGAATAATCAAAAAATACAAAGATATAAAATATTTGAAAGTCCCATAATTTTATATAAATAAGAATATGATTTTTGTGGGGTTTTGAGCACCCGTAGGGGCCCGGAAAAATTATTTTTCATGGATTGAGATATTTTCTAAATTAACTGGATATTCGAAAAATCAATATGGTATACGGCATATTAGGTAAAATACGGAATTGCTCTGTATGAAATAACAGCTATTTAAATGAAGTCTGAACAATATAATTTTTAATATAAAAGCATTTAACCCGTAATAAAATACCTGAAAAACATCTTGAACCACACGAAACACATACATCACATAACAGCTAATATTTCATGATCACCATTTATTTATAATATAATAAAACACATAATACTCATTTAATATCTTACAAAATGGTCATAATTTCTCAGCCGTTACACGGGTTCATTGAACTTATAAGGTTGTGGGTTTTAAGCGAGACCGTTGTGACTCCCTCATTACCTGGAAATCAAACCATTGACGAATATTGATTTGAAGTATTTTATTCAAGAAAAAATTGGGAATCTCTTAATGATGGGATCGTGATCATTTTAAAATTAAGAAAACCCTAAATTTAAATTTTAAGTTGATCAGATGCCTTCCAATGAGTCCAATGCATTAACCCCTAGATCGATAAGGAGTGGGTTCGCCAAAGTAAAGTAGTCCCATCTATCGTGGGAGATGTGTTGAAGTATATTGATAATTTTTGACTATTAGGTTTGACTTAACTAAGTTACCACAATAGGATTTTGAACTTAGAGACATAGAGCTTGGCGAGATTTATTAGATAAATACGAACAAATGTTATTCTACCAAGCTATTCAAGAGTTATATAGTTGATATACTTGACAAATTTTGTAACACCCCCAAATACGGGGTTAGGAATCTGGGTCGTCACATATCCATCCAATCTTTTGTCACATGTGTTAATCCCCATGATCCAACAAAACCACCTCATAGACCCCAATCCTTCACACATACAAGTTATAATCTTAGAAATAATACATAACCAATAACATCTGTAATTACACATCAAATACACTTTCCAGGATCTCACACTATTACTCATAACCTCTACATGAAGTTATGAATATTTCTAACTCGAACAGCATCCTATCTGCATACTCTGGTCCATCTGAGCAAAGCTGCAAAAAGTTTGTGGGCAGTCTACGTATTCCCCACGCAATTGCCTTCTCTCCAGCATACTGGCTATCTGTATTGATATGATATATAAAAGCAAGAGTGAGCACTATGGCTCAGCAAGGTACATATATATTTATATGTATACATATATATATATATAACAATAAATGTACTTCATATTTTTCAAAGATTTCTGAAAACATATATGCTTGTCAAACTTGTAATATTCTCAAAATCAACTCTAACATTATATTCACTTTATACTAGTATCCATCTCTTTTTCAAACTTCAAGATTTTACTCGAACCAGAATTATAAACTGGATTTGATATTCACATCATGTATCTCATGATTTAAAACTCAGCCTTATCGGCCTTCTATCGTAGATTGCACAATAATTTTCCAAAATGGAAGAAAGGGACTATACTGGAATAAACCACGTACCGGTGATCAGCCGAGTACGAAATTTTCTCTACTAGTAGAAGGAATACAAACCTAGCCGCCTTTGGGCTTATCAAGACATTACACGATGGTTGCCCATTTCCGTGCAAGTCCGAAAGTCAATGGTCACAGAGACCATATAACTGTACACTGCGCCACTCCGCGCCTGGTCACTACCCGATACCTCTCCGTGCCGGGTAGGCCACATTCCAGTCCCAAATCAATTATATCATTTACACAAAATCCTTTATCGAAGGAATAGATCGTTCTGAGTTGACCTTTAAATAAGATGATTTATTCATCACTTTTAATTCAATTGATCCTTGGGAGTTGTCGGAGTTTTGAATTTAAAATCATTTTCAAACCCTTAACTGTAGTAAAGTTTTACATATATTGTTCACTTGTTTTTCATTGAGCGAGGAAGAAAAACCCATATGCTTCTAGACTAATTTCCTTAAGGTTTTGATAAGTTTCAGATGATTGGTCTCTTCCGAGAATTTTGAATAATTTAGAAAGTATCCTTGAGAACTATGTCTATTTTTAAATGATTTTTTGAGGTACGTAATATTAAATATTTACGGTCTCATAATATTTTTAAGAAGGGTTCAATGAATTGATAAAACCTTAAGTACAAAATATTTCTCAATAAGGTTTAATAAATTGATAAAAATCTTAATTAAATACTTAAGACAGGATTTGACATCTTATAATTATCCTTTGAATGGTTACATGCGTTTTAAATAGAGTGAATTGATTTAAAAAAATTTCAATATCTCTTTAAGTATTTTCCGGATATTTTAGTAACTCTTTAGGTATTACTTATAAATAAATAATCAAATAAGATATCCCTTGAGTGAATATTCGATTATCTCTTATAGTTATAAATCAAATCTCAGTTCTCTTAATATGTATGTTACGCGAAAGTACTTTGTTTATTGAAATAGAAATCTTTCGCGTCCGGCTCATTCCGGAATTAAATCGATTTAAAATATCTCCGACTCCCATTATCTTTTATTATATAAAATTTCGCTTCAATTCCTCATACTCGTATAAAACGAAGTTTGTTTTCGTAAGCAATCGCATAGTTTGAATGTATTGATATCACAGACAAGCATATATTTTCAAACTATAAATCATGGCATCAATATCACAACAGTATGTATAGCATGGATAATTTGTGATAGGGTTTCATAAACTTGCCTGATGTCCAAGCTCTACCTTGATGTATCCCTCTCGGTCTTGGAACCTCTACCAAGACATAATATAACCTCGGTTAGTCGGGTTAACCAATGATCGACTTATTCTAAGTAGACTCAATCTACCCGATCTTCACTCTCTCGGGTTCATTTAACTTACGACATCTCACACCTCGTTACTGTCCATTTAAAATCTCGTTCGACACACCTATGTGTTCTTCTTACAATCCTTAACAACTCTCATGTTTTGATCATCTCCAAATTATATTATTAACTTGGCCAAAACGGGCGATCAAAGTAGTACTTCCATAGTTGACTTTTCATTGAATTACTATTACGTGACTTGCACGCTAGCATTTTTAATAAATCGAAAAATTAAGATTTAAATGCGAAACCACCTCAAGGAGTTCTCGAGTGTTTTTGATAATTATCACAAAAGTTTCGATTTGAAAATATGAATTTAAATAGGTAAAAACATTTCCAAAGTTCGGTTGACTATGGAGTTCTATTATTCGCGCTGGTTTTACTAAAACGCTCATAACACACAAACCGTTAAATAAATCGACACACCGTCTTTGCGTGCACGATCTAGATAGCTTCTAATTTCTAATCAAAAACAAACTATGTCCTTTTTAGAAAACAAATTTCCCAGATTTAATCAAAACAGGGCAGTAGCTAAGCAGTGGCTACGCGTCGTGTAGCATTACCGCGCGACTTTGGTTCCAACATTTTTATAAAATTGGAAAATTAATATTTTAATGAAATTCTTTTTGGGTATTCTTTCATACTGTAATATCCAGTTACCATGATTTTTCCATAGTCAAATTATAATTTTTAGGGTTCCAAAATCATCACACAACTCCACAATCCGTAACTGTGTTCTCACAGAAATGCTTTTCACTAAATCGGCCATAACTCCTAAACCGTAAATCGCCTCGTGACGTTATTTATATGTACCGAAACTAAAAAACAATATCTAGATTTTCATGTCTATTGGTTTACACTTTACAGATTATTTCATGGCCAAATTCTCTGCACAAACCAGAACATGTGCAACAAGTCCACTACTTAACAACCACAACAAGATCCTGCCATTTCCACTACTTGTAACCAACATCAACACATATAATCTTCAAGATTCACTCATCTACTCATTCTTTACATCATCTAGTATAACATCCAAGAACCACATCTCATAATATTTAAAACTTAACAAGTTTTAAACATATAAACCTCAAGCATTCACAATCTCTTAAATCTTGAAACCATGTAACAATAATCCTTAAAATCCAACCATAAAATCTTTAAGGATGAAGAGTTATACCTTCTTGGATCCTTAGAACACCTAGGAGGAGTGTATTAACCTTGTAGAAGGTTGATCTATCCCTAAGAAGCCTTAGACTAACAAGAGAAATCAAGAAAACGAGTTAGTAAAATTCGGAGTAACTATTCAGCATCTCCTTCAAACATTTTTATAAAATTGAAAAAACATTATTTGAGTCGGAAATTTGGTATGAAGCTTACCTATGATATAGAGCAGCTACGGTTAAAATTTAATGATATTTGAGTGGGTAGATCTTCAGTTATGAATTTTTATTTCTTGGGGGTTCTTGGAAATTCGGAAATTGAGTAGGATGGAGAGAATGTCTTTCTTTTGCTTGGCTCTTGAAAGTGTGTTAGGTTATAAGTATACATATGTGGATATATGTATAAGAGCTGCACTTGGACAAAGAAATAATAGAAGTATGGCTTGTGATTGTGTGTTGAATGAGAGAAATATGGAGGTATGGTGCATGTACTCCTTGTCTCCCCCTTTACTATTCACAACATTATTCTAGTTTGATTGACTAACTACTAATTACACTTCTAACTACTAGTTGGGTGTAGGATTGTGCATGGCCAACTTGCATGGCTTCCAATTACTTCCTCATTTAATTATCGTTCATGCACTTGTCGTAGAACGTTTCGTTTCACAAGGATTTCGTTTATCGTCTATAATCCTTTAATCACTTCCATTCCTTTCTCTTGAACTTAATAACTTCTTGATGAGATGTTTATTTAATGTAGTATTCCCGGTTCTACACCATTATTTACGGATTCTAAAATACGTAGTATAAGTGGGAAACTTCGAATTTCGACGGCTTTTGCATTCACTTATTTTGCTCATTAAACTAGAATACGTTCTCGGATTCTCAAGATTCCACTATTCATTTATGATGAACTCAAAATTTTTGCATAATCACATCCAATTATTATTCACTGAAGTTTTAAAATATTACAAAATTTAGGGTTCGTACAAATTTTGTCTACCTAAATAAAGTTTTAGGAGAAAAGTCAAAGCTGAGCTAACGCATGGTGAAATATGGATTTTGGCTCATTAGAAAGGATGTTAGGTCCAAAAGGTACATACAGGGGGTGAATGTAGGTTCTTCGTTTTTATCAAATTAATGTAGCGGAAAATGAAAACTAAAAATGAAACAAACAAACACAAGGAGATTCACAGAATAATTCTTGTTATTAAGAAATTAAACTGCAAAAGGGTTTCTTACAACTCTAAATATAAATGATTCGAAGCAACAAGTATAAAAAGAACCAAAACAATGGCTATCACTTTAGGGTTCTTTTTATAACTCTAAAAATCTATAGCTTCTTTATCAAATGATAATCAATACACACAAAAAGGCTACAAATATGAGTGTAACAAAATGTAAGACTTTAATGAGGTGTGAATCAGATTGGACATCACTTCTCTCTCCTTAATTTCGATCAATGAAATCGAACAATTCTCCGAGAAAATATTTATGCAGAGCTTCGCTTGAATGTGCTGAGAAGTGTTATTTTTCAATCTACTACTGATTTGATTATATAGAGTGGTAGGCTGTAAGATAGAAAAGAAGATATGTGGCTTGATTGTGTCCAAGCATTTGTGAATTGACAGCTTGTGAAAATTAACTTGCGACTCATTTCGAACTTCACTTGAACTTTACGTGCGACTTGTTTAGCTAGAGGAGAGCTTAGTTGTGAGCTTGAAGGTCCTTTGGAGTGTGACTTGCGATTAGAGGGAGGACAAGGACAATTCCCTTAGAGAATAAAATACATTGCTACTCCAAGTATACTAGAACTTTTACTTGCGACACCTGGGGATCAGTAGCCTTGGAATTTTTTTAACTTTGAATTACCCGCGACCTCAGTCATTACTTGCGATGGCAATAGCTAGTGTGCACGTTCATTTGCAAAACAAACATTAGTAAATACCCTGAAAACATGCAGGTTCATCCCGAGTGCTTGCATGAAGCACACTCGCGGCTAAGAGACAAGGCGGCAGGCGAGTTCCACATACGCGTCCCACACACGCGTCCCACACACGCGTTGAGAAACCAAAAACAGATGCCGCCATTTTCTTCATTCCTTTGTAAACTCAATTCCTTTTTTTCTTTTAATCCGCGAATGAACCAAGTTGCACGGACATTGCATGCCACGCGCTATGTGCAACAGAATAAACAAGAACAAAATCGGACCTGCCAATTTCTGTTTTACAAACTCGGTGCTTTTAGTTTCTTTTATTTGTAAATAACAAACACCAGAATGCATGCATGTCTGGTTGGTAGGTTTAGGAAAAATAAAATAAAACATTTGATATTAAAATAATAAATAAATAAATGAATTATATTTCATTTATATATTTAATTAAAAATCAAACATTAATTTATTTTTCTAAAATCAAATGTTGATGTTAAATTAAACAAATAAATGAATTGGATTTCATTTATTCATTTAAATAAGAAATCAAATATTAATTTATTTATTTAAAATCAACTGTTGATGTAAAGTTAAAAAAATAAATGAATTGATTTCCATTTATTCATTTAATAAAAAATCAGCCATTGATTAAACTAAATCCTGTAAATTCTTCGGCTGTAGTCCTTTGTATCTTCAAGCCTTCTAATCTCCGGGTCTTTGCACTTTAAAATATTTTTAGTCCTCTCGAGTACAAAAACCACTTCACAGTATTTCTAAAAATAATACTCCGTTTCCATTCACGGATCGCTGACGTCTAGTACAAGGGTATGGTTCATAGACGACTAGTTTCGCTCTCAGACCTTCGTATTATACCCGTACAATCCACTGTTAAGTCTTCTACCAAATATAACCAACTTCACTAGGAATCCTTGAGGTGTTCACACTGATCCTGATAACTACTTCGAAAGACTCCAACCTTATTCCTCCGATGCCTGAATATATTAATGAACTTCATACGGATCACTGTTGACATCTTCTTCACTATAGCTAACAAAACCATAGTGTATATGCCCAATAAACAATCTGTACTGATTCTAGTGGAACATAGATTATTTCAAAGTCCTTGTTCTATGTTAAGTTATCCAAATCAGTATTGTTGAGCTATACGTACAACTTCAATCTTGCTCAACAATCTCCCCCTATTTGACTATTACACCTGACGGTCAAATAGTAATGGAGAAGTAACAGTTTGGAGGATAATTCAACTAACCATAACCAAAAATCTTGAATCAGCTTTCAACTTTCAATCCTGGACCTGGATATTATACTATCTTATATCTACCGCATCTTCTATACACATTCAGCTTCAGCATAGAACAAATTCTTCTCTCCCTTATGTGAAGTTGCAGATAGATACGTCTTCCAAGTACTATCTTCAATAATATTCAGAATTTCCCATAAAGCACATAGAAAACATTTTGGAACTCAGAAAATGGAAACCCAATAATCTCTCCCCCTAAGATGAAGAATCCCCTCCTTAGTACAATAAAGTTGAAAAATCCCCTTCTTAGTTTCAGAAAAACTATTGAATCTTGATAATCTCTATAATCTTTTACATAATCTCTCCCACTTAGTTGAGTAATATTTCAAAGTGTATCGGAGTGGAATCTTAGGATCAAATAACCAAGTGAAAAGATTATATTTGTAAACATTTTTCACAGTGCAAGTGTGTAATTTCTGTTTAGTGATCTCAAATTGTGTTTCACTCCACTCTACACTCAAGTGTGTGTCACCCAGTCTCACAGTGTATCACTTACTCAAAACTCTAAACATCCAAGTGTATCTGCGAGAAAATCCTTTTCATAGAAAAGTTGCCTTCCACCTTCAAGGATGGAAACTCTCAGGCAAGAGATTCATAAATGTTCCTTCTGAGAAGAGACATTAGGATTCTTTTAAGTGGAAGAATTCCTGATATCCCTCAACTTCCATGAAGAAGTATACCTCATAAACTCGTCAGATAATATTTGAGTCCTTATTTACAAGCTGTAATTTTGACTAAATCAAAATCATTTCCAGAATTGAATTCTGGGGAGATAACCAATGATCAATAATATGTCATTAGGGATCAAAGATTTCTTCTAAAGTCTGTGAAGACTTATCAGAGTCTCCAGGTCCATAAATCCATACTTGTCAGAGCATAGATAAATGTGCCCCCGATCTTAGGATCTCAACCCAAATTCAAAATCAGAGATAATGAGCCTAGGTATGGTCTAGTATTCAACCATTGTTAGTGACCTTGATATGGTATAACAACTATTGCTGCGTCAATATCTTCCTTATGTGTATGAATCCCACATGTGCATTGGAAATATTTTAATCAAGGGGTAGTGACTCTTATACAGATGTCCTGGCTGGCAGGCGACTTTTCAAGAAATAACATTTGTTAGGTCACACACACACTGTAGAGGGGGTGAATACAGTGTATAATACAATCAAATCGAACTTTAATATAATAAGTAACAGAAAACAAACTTTATTGAAACAATAAACTCTGTTACAGTATGAAACTGTTACCTCTCAGTGATGAACAAATATCACGAGAGCTGTTAGGATTACAATGAATAATCTTCTCGAATAATGATAACACTTATAGTGTAAACCCTATGTCTGTGTTTATATACTACACAGTTACAAGATAATCGCTAATTGATATGGAATATAATTCTGCTTCCTAAAATATATCAATTAGATATCTTTTCTTCCAAGTATTCCATTCTTCACGGAATTCCTTCTTCATGCATATCTCTTCTTATGTTTATCTCGATCTTCTTTCCTTTAATCAGCTACTGTCCTTATCTGATCAGTCCTTCAGCACTTAAGTTCTGATATCTATCTTCTGATGATTATCTCCTGATAACATAAGTACTGATATCCTTAAGTCCTGACTTCCAGTATAAGTACTGATTCACAGTTAAGTACTGATTTATCCTGTTCAAGTAAGATCTGAAAGCTAAACATAAAACATATTAGCCATGACATTATCAAATATATCTAACAATCTCCCCCAACTTGTAAATTAGCATAATATACAAGTTTAACAGATATTTGATGATGTCAAAAACATTAAGTACAAATGCATGAGAATTAGACTAGATAACTATAACTTACAGTCCTTAAAGCTTTACCAATATTCAACTTCTGATAACAACTTCAGTCTGTATAAATATCAGAATCTAAGCAGTTGTAGATCTTCGACTTGGCTTCATCATCTTCTGATCTCTCTGATGTCAGGAGTTGTTCTGAGATAGTTCTTCAACAAACATTTCTCAGCATATTTGAGTTCATCAATCATTCTCCTTTTGACATCTTTAAGCTCTGCAGTATCTTCACCAGTTTGAGAGATTGCAGCTCTGAGATCATTGATCTTTGCTTTTCTCAACTCCTGATCTAGTCTTATGACATAAGTTTTGTCAGACTCCAGATTGAATTCAAGTCCCTTAATACCAAGATATGTTCTGATCCGTGCAGTATTAGGCTTCATATCAACAATATCACCATTGTGATCTCTGTACTTTGGAACATATGTGCTGTCAGACTTAACAGAATAAAGCCTTTTCTGTCTCTGAATCTGTTCTTTTAAGTAGTCTGCAGCAGTCCCTATTATTCTGTCATCCACTTGAAGTAAGAAAAGTACATGCTCCAATTCTTCAAAATACTTCAATGGAATGGACATTTTGTCTTATATGATAAACCCTACCATCTGTCATGAAATATAACATGATGTATTCTTTCAAGTAGGTATGGTAAACCATCTGTAGAGATTCCAGTTGATTCAATCTCTCAGGAGTTGCTCCAATACCTGGTTCACTCAAGGAAGTTGGATCATTGATAGTGTTGTGTACTCTTCTTTCATCAGCACTTCCCAATCCAGTTTTATCTCTTGCTTCCTTTCCAGTAACTACTCTTGCTTCAAAACCACTTGCAGTAGTCTTCAAAGATTGAGTCTGTTTTGCTTTAGTGAATCCTGGTAAGAGTGTCTTTGATCTATTTTCTGATATCAAGTTAACTTGAGCTATGTCAGAGGTTACTTGCTTCTTTTGAATATCAGAACTTACAATTTCTTGACTCTGAACAACTTGAGCCATGTCAGAGGTTGTTTTAAGAACTTTTCTTGAAGTCAGAGCAAGATTATCCTTTTCATCAGTAATTTCTTCTTCCTCGGGAGGTACATAAACCTTGATAGGTTTACCAACCTTTTCTTTACCCTTGGATCTTGGATCTATCTGTGGTTGTGATCTAGCCAATGTTGCTTCAGTATGTGTCCTTTCTTTGATCATAATTCCTTTGAGTTTTGGAAGTGACTTTTTACCAGAAGCTTCAGATTTAGATGTGACTTTCTCTGATTTAAGTCTGGCTTCTTCTTCCTTTAAACTTTCCAAGTCCATTCCTGGATTTTCTTGAAGAAATAACCGTCTTGACATTTCCTCATCAAGATCTAAAAGTTCATCAGAACTTAACTTTTTACCAGCAGCAGAACTTATTCTTTTCCCAGTATCAGAACTTGTCCTGTGACTAGCTTGTCTTGATGTAAACCTTCTACCTTGACTATGACCGCTACCCATTCCAGAGTATCCTTGGTCATCATTTCCATCATCCTTTCCTTGCAGTGTCTTGTTAGTTTTGCATTTGAACTTAATTACCTTCTCCCCCTTTTTGGCATCAGCAGGTAGTAAAAGAGAGATAAGTAATTCCACTGAGGATTGGATTTCAGTAAGTTGCGATTGCTGAGAAGCTTGATTTGTCAGAATTTCATCAATCTGAGCTTGTTGTTTCTCTTGAGTTTTCTCAATATAAGCAATCCTGTCAATGGTAGGTAGGAAGAACTTTTTCTTATCAATTTTCCAAACTTGTTCCTGTTTGATAAAGTTCTCCTGAATCTTGTGTAGCTCTGCATGAGTAGTTGAATGAAGACCTTGTAGATGTTTAGTACTCAATGCAGTGACTCTAAGCTGGGTTTTAGAATCATCAGAATTTAACATTTCATCAGCTTTAGTCAAGTGCTCAGCAAGATGTTTTTCAGTTGGAACACATGAAACTGAGTTCCATTCCTTAGTCCACTCCTGACCTGCAGGAGTTTCACTCCAAGGTACTGGTGCTTTCCCGGTAATAAACTGCTTAACCAATTCAGACTTAGGAAGAGTCTGTTGAGGAGTATGTCCGGAAGGACCTGCTGCATCAGTATCTACAACATGAGCAGTTGGAGCAGCATCACCAGTATCTCCAGCATGTGCAGCATCAGAACTTACAGAATCAGTATCCTCTGATAAAACAACAGTGTGAGTAGCAATGGAGGCTTCAACATCCTCTAATTGCTGATCTGATACTAAGTTCTGATCAACAGCCATATCCTGATGCTCACCTAAAGTCTGATCATCAGTATCTAGATGTAGAGAAGGTGTTGTTGATAACTCTGGAGTTTGAACAGCATCAGTAACAGGTGTTGTGGAAGGATTATTTGTTGTTGGAGCTTCTAAGAGAAATACTTCAGACACAACCAAGTGTTGAACATCAATATCAGCACTTGTGCCTGGATCAACAAGAGACACAGATGGTGAGTTAGCCTTGTCAGATACAGCTTCCTGAGATGGAGTTGATGGAGAAGAAGTGACTGGAGCAAATTCCTTGTCTTGTGAGATCAGAGATTCCTGATCCCCTTCCTTAGCTGCTTCCTCTTCATCATCTGAAACTGGCCTTTGTGCCCTCTGTTTCTTGTACTTCTTTGTTGATTTGGATTCCTTGGGAGTTTCAGGAACTGTCATTCGTCTAAGCCTCTTGAGAAGCCTAGAACCCCCAATTTCAGAATCCTTCTGAGAAATCTCTTTCTCAGCTTCACCTACAACAGGTTCTGAAGAAGGAACCTGTTCCTCAGTATTAGATTAATCTCTCAAGTACAGTCCTCATCCTCTTTTGAGGTGTTTGAGGAATAGTTTTTGTTCTCTTTGGCTTGGAGGATGAGGGTTGAACAGTCTGTGAAGTAGAGAGATAGGATTTGAGATAAGTCCTGAGGGTAGGTTGAGTAGAATGAGTGGTAGGTGCTGAGGATGATGGTTGTTGGGTGTTTGTGGTTGGTTGGACATCAGAGTAAACAGATCTATAAGTATCAGGATCAGCATTTACTAGGATCTGTTTTACAGACTGAGGAATCTGTAATGGTCTAACCACTATTTTCTTAGTATCAGCATTTACCAGATCATTAAAGTATCATTTTGCAACTCTAAAAGGTGGGGTTGAGGAACTGTCTAATTGAGGTTCATCAGTACAAAAAGTATATAGAAGTTGACAGAATCTAGCAAAATAGACAATATTTCTATCCTCTGTCATCCTATCCCCAATAAAACCAATTATTCCAGTTACAAAATCAAAATGAGTTTGATGAATAATAGCATACCCTATGTGCTGACTCAGAATTGGGATAGCATCAAAATTCGAACATTTGTTCCCAAAAGCTTTGGTGATGCAGTCAAAGAAGAAACTCCATTCTCTTCTGATATTAGCCCTTTTTAACTGCCCAAGCTTTGCCAAACTCTTTTCATATCCCAAATCAGCCATTAACTCCTGAAGTGCTGATTCCTCTGGAGTTGAAAAAGTACAATTTTCTGGGAGATGTAGAGCTTTGCGTATTATAGCAGGAGTGAATACATAAGATGAATCACCCACTTCAAAAACAATACTGGGAGTGCCATGTTTACCACCATCATCAAAGTGCCCAGTCCGCTAAAACGTCAGAACTTGTTGACTCGAAAAGACTTCAGGCTGTGTTAATGCGTACCCAATCTCACTGTGTGCAAGAAGATCTTGCACAAAATGCAATTCAGATGGAGCTTCAGCATGATCAAGAATTGCAGCATAGTTGTTTGGAACAAATTTAGCTCCATCAATGATTAAATCCTTAGGTGCCATGTGAAAAATTGAGATTCAAAAGTGCCTGTTAGGTGTTTGATAAAATGTCTATATGAAAAACCAACGTGAGAAGAAAGAGAGTAAAAGTAAGTAGAGAGAAAAAATATGAAGGAAATAGAAGATTAAAGAAATCCTCTCTCTGTTGTACTTATACTCTGAACAAAAATGTTACCGTTGGACACCCGTCAGACATGCAGTAATAACGGACAGTTACGTTCCATTTATCAATAGAAACAGTTTTAATTCAAAATTTAAACCGTTATCACTGATTGAATTATTTTTCACTGCATCATTAATATTCTGAAAATAAATCACATGAAAATGACCAAGATAAATTAGATAAGTAAGTGCTGAAAACGAATCAGAACTTAAGTATAAAACAAAATTTATATGGTCATCAGAATATCAATCAGGATTTATCAACACAAGATAAAATAACTCAGAGACAAAATCTTGAAGTAAAAACAACTTTCATTAATATATCAAGACAATACATTCATGAAATGGAAATTACATCAATACTTATCAAGATTTTCCCTAAGCTTCTAAACCTAACATCAACAGCTTTAGTCCTAACTAAGAAGCCTGACAAAGCTGATGATGAAGAAAAACAGGAAGAAGACAAGATTAAATCATTTCTTCTTCTTCCTACTCTCGACAAACAGAATGGCGAGTCGGATGATTCGCTCTTGCTGGCGGAGAGCTGCCAGTCTTTCCTCCTCCAATCGCTCCAAATGGCGATGGTAATCCATATAGAAGAACAGGAGGTGGGTCAGTACCTCCTGTGGGACAGAGTCCCATATCTCCTCAGGAATGGCTGTGACATGCCATTCCTGCTGCCAGTCGGCACAGCTTAGCTCCATATTGAAGTTTTGGTAGTTCAAAAACATGTTGTATCTGACCATTGTGTTTTTGAAAGAAAAAGTATGAAGATAAGTGTGTGAGAAGAATTTGATGGAAAGGCTGATGTGAAGTGGCTGCTTATAAAGGCAAGAGAATGCTAGGAGACGTAAAAGTATTGAATGCTGACAGGTAGAATTAATTCTACCTCGTCTCCCTAGACTTTGAAAAAGAATAACATTCATTGGAAAGAGGAAACATGGTTTAAAGCGCACAAGAAACAAGTAACATTGGACTGTTCAGGTACAAATACCATTAACCCTAACCATAGTGACTATTAATCTTCCACTTCAACATATTCTAGTTCGAACTGAGACTGTTACCAAATTTTATTCACAGATAAGCCAAGTAAAGGATTAGACTGAGAAATCAGAACTTAGACCTATACCAGAACTTAACAGTCATCAGAACATAATTTCTTAACTCGAAGAAGGAATGCCCATCTTAGTAAGTCCTCATACAAGTTCTGAGTTATACTCTTCAGAACTTAATCATCAGAATATGAAACCAGAGCTTGTCCTCAGAATTTATGCAAAGTGACACAATGACTATTTATCTAGAATAACAGAGACCTCCACAGTAATTTTCATCATTCATATGGAGTGATTAGTGTGTGTATTAAGCTAAATAACAGACAAAGAGTAAAGTCTGACTCACTTCAGTACATCTTAGAAATAAGGCATAATTAAAATTTTCTAAAGAGCTGTCATTATCCTGAAACCTACTGATGAATGAGGTCATGCATGAGTCCACCTCAACTGTTTTGTGCTAATTTTATGCATCTTTTGAAATTCTATTTTACAGTGGCTTCTCAGTGTAAGTGAGTCACGACTGCTTATCAGAATTTATGCTATTATCAGAGTATTTCTCCAGTAATCATAGAGTGTGAAAAGTCACCAAGAAAATATTTTGCTTTTCTAATGCATATTTACTTAATACCAGCAATGCACTTGGGTCGTCCCTTCCACATTTTTACTCTACATCTCAAAGGAGTACCTGATTTTATTCTTTGATCTTTTTGCTTTTTCTTTTGATAAGTGAGGTTTATCAGCACTTAGTACATTCGGCAGTTTTACTAGTATCAGAACTTAACAGATGAGTAGCAATATTCTAATTTGTGACTTAGTAATAAGATATACAAAGTAAACTTAACTAAGCTCAATTATCAGAATTTGCTAGTGTCATAAGATTTCCACTGAAATAATTACTTCTTACATGGAATCATTTATTTATTGAAGACTACTAGGTCAGTATCTAGCACAGTTATCCTCATAGGATTGAATAGTTACTTGAACAAACATATCACTTATCAGAGTTTAGAAACATATATCAGACAACAATCAGTACTTAAACGTGTATTTCAATTAAGCACAGAATAAACAAAGAGATTACATTCTGTAAATACTGATCATAAAGTCTGATGCATCAGAACAAAACTAAGCAGATTTAGAGAAAGAACCTGAAACCATTCCAAGTTCATTTACCAATCTTGTAAAAGTAGCTTCACACAGTGGTTTTGTGAAGATATCTGCTAGTTGTTGATCTGTGGGAACAAAATGCAATTCCACTGTACCTTCATCCACATGTTCCCTGATGAAGTGGTACCTTATGCTGATGTGCTTTGTTATAGAGTGTTGAACTGGATTACCTGTCATAGCAATAGCACTTTGATTATCACAGTAAATAGGGATTTTGAAATATGTTAACCCATAATCCAGTAACTGATTCTTCATCCAAAGAATCTGTGCACAACAGCTTCCTGCAGCAATATACTCTGTTTCTGCAGTTGATGTGGAAATTGACTTTTGTTTCTTGCTGAACCAAGAAACTAATCTGCCTCCAAGAAATTGGCAGCTTCCATTTGTGCTTTTCCTGTCAATTTTGCAGCCTGCAAAATCTGTATCTGAGTAACCTATTAGTTTAAAGTCTGATTCTCTAGGATACCACAATCCCAGATCAGTTGTTCCTTTAAGATACTTAAAGATTCTTTTCACAGCTGTTAAGTGAGGTTCTCTTGGATCTGCTTGAAATCTTGCACAAAGACAGGTAGCATACATGATATCAGGTCTACTAGCAGTTAGATAGAGTAGAGAGCCAATCATACCTCTGTAATCAGTAATATCTACTGATTTACCAGTATCCTTATCCAGTTTTATTGCAGTGGCCATAGGAGTGGATGCACTTGAACAATCTTGCATTCCAAATTTCTTCAGCAAGTTTCTGGTGTACTTGGTTTGACAAATAAAAGTGCCTTCTTCATTCTGCTTGACTTGAAGGCCCAAAAAATAGCTAAGTTCCCCCATCATACTCATCTGATATCTTGAATGCATTAGTTTGGCAAACTTCTTGCAAAGTTTGTCATTTGTCGACCCAAAAATGATATCATCAACATAAATCTGAACCAGAAGTAAGTCCTTTCCATGGTTGAGGTAGAATAGTGTTTTGTCTATTGTTCCTCTGTTGAATCCACTTTCCAGAAGAAACTGAGCTAAAGTCTCATACCATGCTCTAGGAGCTTGCTTAAGTCCATAAAGTGCTTTATCAAGCCTGTAGACATAATCTGGATGTTTGATATCTACAAAGCCTGGAGGTTGTTCAACATATACTTCCTCCTCCAATTCCCCATTGAGAAAAGCACTTTTCACATCCATTTGAAAGACAGTAAATTTTTTGTGAGCAGCATAAGCCAAAAATATCCTTATGGCTTCTAACCTAGCAACTGGTGTAAATGTTTCATCATAATCAATTCCTTCCTGTTGAGAATATCCTTTTGTAACCAGCCTTGCCTTATTCCTTGTAATTATGCCATCACTGTCAGTTTTGTTTCTGAATACCCATTTTGTTTCCTTGTCAGTACAAATTATATTAAAATTGATTTATAATATAAAGAAATGACAAATTAAAAATTAAAAATATATATATTATTATATTATAAAAAAATTGATCAAGAAAAGTATAGATTATTTTAAAAAAATAATAATAATAATTTAAATCCTATTATACACACAATCGGGGTCGGGGAGATACTAATTTTAGACCTCATCCCGATCCCGAATTTTTTTATAAAAAATTTCTCGTTTCTCGCCGCCTAAGAATTTCTTGAATCCCCGACCTGAACCAGGAGGGGATTGTAACGGGTTCAGGCAGAGCGAGATTAATGTTCATATCTATCTGTTTGGTTGAGACTAAAAAATGAAGAGTGAAAAAAAGCGAGCATATTCATTACTAAATCGTCTGAACCCCCAGTTGTTGATATTTAGGTTGACAAAGTGAATTTCATATATGTGAGGTGAGTGAATTAAATTGGAAAAATATTGGGTAAATTAATAAGAGTGCAAGACATATTAAAACTAATTAAAAAAAATAACATGCTCTCTTAAAATATAATAATAAATGAAGTACATTCAGAAAAGTATCATGATAAAAACTAAATTGGCCAATACGAGGGTGTGAATTATTGTCTAATTTAATAAAACTTTTAGTACTGTTTTTTTTATTTTAGAAATATACTTAATAACAAATAATGAAATGTACTATATTTAATACAATATTGATATTAGATCAAATTTTAATATTTTATTTTTTCGAGTCACTATCCGACTAATTGAAATCATTATTCAAAAACTCGACCGTCTTAGCTAAGATCTCGACCGAGTACACATTTTCATTAGTCGAATAAAACCCGCATTTGAGTTTAGCTCGGGTCAAACTCGGTCATGCTTAGATTAAGAATTAAAGAGCCTAAAAATAATATTGAACCAATACAATTATTTAATTATTTAAGTGTATTACAAAATTTACTCATTCACCTCACTATGTAATCTATATATGCCCGATTTCTTAAAAAATTAAAGATTTTCACCTCCGTAATGAATTATTATTAATGTTTTTTCCGTTATCAAGCAAATGTATACAATAATGATAAGAACAAGAGTAATAGTATATATTATTCTGGTTGGTTTCATCTTTAAAGTAATATGTAATTTTTATATTATGCATATCTATACTAATAAATTAGTTTTAAAAGTTAACTTTTTAATATATTTGATTTTTAATCCGAGTACTCACTTCAGGTACTCCCGAATTAAACTGAATACTCTTGACTTGATAAACTCACTAGGTCAAACTTAATTAAATTGAATTATGTTTTTTTAAAAATAAATTCAAATAAAGTATAAGGAAATATTTATTATAATAAAAAATATGAATCATAACAATTAACAAAATAATATGTGTGTGTGTTTGTGTGAGAGAGAAAGAGTTTTTTTTTCTTAAATAATAAGTGGTGGCTTTAAAATTTTATAGTGAAACTAAAAAAATAGAGTCACACAAATAATATAAATCAACATTTTATTCCCTCCAGAATTCAAGTTATAAAAAAAGAATTTGATGAAAAGAGAGAATGTGGCTTATCCAACAAGAATTTCAAAGTGAACTAAAAAACTATGTAGCACTTGTGTTAGTGACATGAAATTTGTAAGTAGAAGGTTTGGGGTTCGATTACTATTAGATACAATAATAGTACTTAATTTTTACAAAAATTGTGTAAAAATGTGATTTTTATAATTTTATAATATGAAAGGGCAAAATTATACTCCCGCAGTCCCTTTCAATTGTTTACATTTCTGAGCAAGTGTCCGACACGCATTTTAATGTGCATAAAAAGTATAGTTATGTAACTTATTTTTACAATTTTCTTTTTCTGAATAAAAGTTGAATGTTTTAATTTTTATTCAGAAAAACAAATTTGTAAAAAAAAAATACAGAACTATACTTTTTATGCACCTTAAAATGCGTGTCAGAAACTCTCTAAAAAATATAAACAATCGAAAGGGACGGATGGAGTATTTCACAATCATTAAAATGGCTTTTTCCCCTTGGTGTTGCCATTTAATATATAGTAATAGATATCAGATAATAAATACATCTGTATTTTGCACGAATTATGAGATTCAATTTTATGCAAATAATAACTTGATATTATTTTTAGTTTCAGACCCGTGCCAACTGGTAATTTAAGTGTTACAATTTCAAGTTAAAAAAAGAAAAAGAAGATAACAATTATTAACATTGTTCACTAAAAAAATTATCATTAGTTAATTTTAGTATGCCAATTTCGAGTTAAAGTAGATTTTTACAAAACTAATTTTTCAAACTCAAAATTATAATAAATTTATGTTGATTTAAAAATTTTGATCAATAAAAAAATTTAAATCAATGATTAATTTCATGCTTTTCACTTAAATATAATTAAGAATTGAAGAATTAATCTCTTTTTTTTTTAATAATTTAAGATTTATTATTGAAAGACAAGTATTTGAAGTCGAGTCGGGTCGGGTCGGATTATTAAGTCTTAAACAACACCGGGTCTATCATCAAGCCTGTAAGAAAACAGGCTGTAATAATTTATTGTTACAACTTACAATCTCTTTCCAAGATGAATTAGAAATTACTCGCTTCCACAATATCTATATATAGCCTCGTATCCTTCATAGCTCTTCTTAAATCTTAATCTCTCTCTGATCACACACGCACATTATCTACATTATTACTACAACAATCTAGGGTTACTGTTATTATTACAACAATCTAGTTTGAGTTTGATTTTGAGTTTGTTTTTTGACTAGTAAAGAAGGAAGATGGCACTGGCAGAGGAAGAAACGAGTAAATACGCGAGAGGATTCAGGTTTGATCCCTTTGACGAAGAACTAATTACTGATTATCTGAAGCCAGTGATTATGGGAAAAGAACTCCCATGCAACTTCATCAAGTTCAGACAAGTGTACGGTCCGTCTTCGAATCCGTGGCATATTTTTCCTGACGATGATCAATCTTGGTTCTTCTCGCCTCATCTTAAAGACAATGAGAAGTGCATGTTTGTGTTTTCCAAGTTATCAAAAGTTTCGAGATCAAATAATTCGAAAAAGGCTAGTTCGAGAAAAGCTGGTTTTGTAACTTCTGAGCATACCTCGAAAAAGGCAGGGTGTGGTACTTGGGATGGAAAGACAACGCGGAAACAAATCAGAGATGGAGAGGGTAATGTGGTTGGGGAGAAGAGGTACTTGGCGTTTGAGATTAATGAGATTGATTCGGGTTTGATTGGATTTGATTGTAGTAAAGTTGGATTTTTCAAGATGCATGAGTATAGTTTGAGTGGGATTAATGTTGGTTTGGATTCTGCTCATAGTATTGTTTTGTGTAAAATTACTTATGATTCTTCAAAGGCGTGCACGGTTAATCTCAAGTCAGAGAACAGAATTGCTGGTAATGTTATAAGAACTAGTGGTGAAGCCCGCGAGAAAGAAGAGATTATGAACCATAATTTGGAGGTTAGTTGTGTAATTGCAGAAAATCTCACCGCGATAAATGGTGGTGCTGATAATCGATCTGGTGCTAATCAATCTCAGGAAATAGAACATATCATCAACATGAATCTAGAATGCCCTAGCAGTGTAACAAGAGAGAGTCTCAATGGGATACATGGTGGTGTTTATGAATGGTGTGGTGCTACTCAATTTCATTAGTTGGATGCTTTTTCCACAGAAAAAGAAGAAGCCATCAACACGAATGTAGAGGGCCCTAGCGGTGTAACAACAGAGAATCTCACTGGGATACGTGGTGGTCTTAATGATCGGTCTGCTGCTACTCAATTTCAAGAGTTGGATGATATTTTTGGGGATTCTGGTTTGGATGGCCTTGGCAATGAGGGTTTTAGTTGGGGAGACCTAGGTGATATAGATCCCTCTTTTGATATTCAGGGAGACGTAGACGATTTAGGTCCCTGTTTTGATGTAGATTGGATAATGAGGACTCTGGAATGTGATCTGCAAGAAGGGCCAGTGGAAGATAACAATATAAGCAATCTTGGCAAGAGAAAATTTGAAGCAGAGGAGAATTTATGCATGAGTAAGAAGATGTGCTTTTAATGATTATTAGCAGCAGCTATGGCAAGTGATTGGTAACTATTAGCATAAGCAGCTTCTGTGTTCTTACATTGTTAGGTCACGCACACTGTAGAGGGGGTGAATACAGTGTAAAATATAATCAAATCGAACTTTTAATAACTCAAGTAACAGAAAACAAACTTTATTGAAACAATAAACTCTGTTACAGTATGGAACTGTTACCTCTCAGTGATGAACAAATATCACGAGAGCTGCTAGGGTTACTATTAATAATCTTCTCGAATATGATAACACTTATAGTGTAAACCCTATGTCTGTGTTTATATACTACACAGTTACAAGATAATCGCTAATTGATATGGAATATAATTCTGCTTCCTAAAATATATCAATCAGATATCTTTTCTTCCAAGCATTTTATTCTTCATAGAACTCCTTCTTCATGCATATCTCTTCTTATGTTTATCTCGATCTTCTTTCCTTTAATCAGCTGTTGTCCTTATCTGAACGTCCTTCAGTACTTAAGTTCTGATATCCATCTTCTGATGATTATCTCCTGATAATATAAGTGCTGATATCCTTAAGTCCTGACTTCCAGTAAGTACTTATTTATCCTGTTTAAGTAAGATCTGAAAAGTAAACATAAATCATATTAGCCATGACATTATCAAATATATCTAACAATCTCCCCCAACTTGTAAATTAGCATAATATACAAGTTTAACAGATATTTGATGATGTCAAAAACATTAAGTACAAATGCATGAGAATTAGACTAGATAACTACAACTTACAGTCCTTAAAGCTTTACCAATCTTTAATTTCTGATAACAACTTCAGTCTGTACAAATATCAGAATTTAATCAGTTGTAGATCTTGACTTGGCTTCATCTTCTGATCTTTCTGATGTCAGGAGTTGTTCTGAGATAGTTTTTCAACAAACATCTCTCAGCATATCTAAGTTCATCAATCATCCTCCTTTTAGCATCTTTAAGCTCTAGCAGTATCTTCACCAATTTGAAAGATTACAGCTCTGAGATCATTAATCTTTGCTTTTCTTATATCCTGATCCAGTCTGATCAAATATGCCTTATCAGACTCAAGATTGAATTCCACAGCCCTGTAACCCAAAAAGGTAGTTATAATCTTAGCAGTGTTTGGCTTCATTTCAACTATATCACCCTTGTGATCTCTGTACTTTGGAAGATATGTGCTGCCAGACCTAACAGAATAAAGCCTTTTCTGTCTCTGAATCTGATTCTTCAAATAGTTTGCAGCACTTTCTGTTATTGAGTCATTCACATGAAGTAAGAATAATATATGCTCCAGTTCTTCAAAATACTTCAGTGGAATGGCATTTTCTCTTATATGATAAACCCTACCATCTGTCATGAAGTACAACAAGATGTGTTCTTTCAAGTAGGTATGGTAAACCATTTGTACAGATTCCAGATGATTCAATCTCTCAGGAGTTGCTCCAATACCTGGTTCACTCAAGGAAGTTGGATCATTGGTAGTGTTCTGTATTCTTCTTTCATCAGCACTTCCCAATCCAGTTTTGTCTCTTGCTTCCTTTCCAGTAACTACTCTTGCTTCAAAACCACTTTCAGTAGTCTTCAAAGGTTATGTCTGTTTTGCTTTGGTGAATCCTGGTAGGAGTTTCTTTGATCTATCTTCTGATATCAAGTTAACTTGAGCTATGTCAGAGGTTACTTGCTTCTTCGAAATATCAGAACTTACTGTCTCTTGACTCTGAACAACTTGAGCCATGTCAGAGGTTGTCTTAAAAACTTTCCTTGAAGTCAGAGCAAGATTATCCTTTTCATCAGTAATTTCTTCATTCACATGAGGCACATAAACCTTGATCGGTTCACCAACTTTTTCTTTACCCTTGGATCTTGGATCTATCTGCAGTTGTGATTTAGCCATGGTTGCTTCAGAACTTGTCCTTTCTTTTATCACAATGCCTTTGAGTTTTGGAAGTATCTTTTTACCAGAAGCTTCAGATTTAGACTTGACTTTTTCTGATTTAAGTATGGCTTCTTCTTCCACTAAACTCTCCAAGTCCATTCCTGGATTTTCCTGAAGAAATAACTGTCTTGACATTTCTTCATCAAGATCTAAAAGTTCATCAGAACTTATCCTTTTACCAGTAGCAGAACTAATCCTTTTTCCAGTATCAGAACTTGTCCTATGACTTGTGATTTCAGCTTTTCTTGATGAGAAACCTCTACCTTGACTATAACCTCTACCCATTCCAGAGTTTCCTTGGTCATCCTTTTCATCATCCTTCCCCTTCAGTGTCTTATCAGTCATGCATTTGGACTTAATTACTTTCTCCCCCTTTTTGGCATCAGCAGGTAAGAGAAGAGAGACAAGCAATGCCACTGAGGCTTGGATTTCATCAAGTTGAGATTGCTGAGAAGATTGATTTTTCAGAATATCATCAATCTGAGCTTGTTGTTTCTCTTGAGTCTTCTCAATATAAGCAATTCGGTCAAAGGTAGGTTGGAAGAATTTTTTCTTGTCAATTTTCTGAATTTGTTCCTGTTTGATGAATTCTTCCTGAATCTTGTGTAGCTCTGCATGAGTAGTTGAACGGAGATCTTGTAGATGTTTAGTACTCAATGTAGTGACTCTAAGCTGTGTTTTGAAATCATCAGTATTTAACATCTCATCAGCTTTTGTCAAGTGCTCAGCCAGATTCTTTGCAGATGGAACACAAGTAATTGAGTTCCATTCCTTAGTCCACTCCTGACCAGCAGGAGTTTCACTCCAAGGCACTGGTGCTTCTCTGGTAATAAACTTCTTAACAAGTTCAGATTTAAGAACTGTTTGTTGAGGGGCATGTCCTGAAGGACCTGCTTCATCAGTATCTGCTTGTGGAGCAACATCACCAGTATCTCCAGCATTTGCAGCATCAGAACTTACAGATGCAGCATCTTCTGACAAAATAACAGTATGAGAAGCAATTGAGGCTTCATCATCATCTGCTAAGTGCTGATCTGGTTCCATGTTCTGATCAACAGCCATATCCTGATTCTCACCTATTGTCTGATCATCAGCATCTAGATGCAGAGAAGGTGTAGTAGATAATTCTGGAGTTTGAACAGCATCAGTAACAGGTGTTGTTGATGGATTAGTTGTTGTTGGAGCTTCTAAGTAAAGAATTTCAGGCACAACCAGGTTCTGAATATCAATATCAGCACTTGTGCATGGGTCAACAGGAGATACAAACTTTTGAACAGGAGACACAGATGGTGTGTTGGCCTTTTCAGTAACAGCTTCCTGAGTTGGAGTTGATGAAGAAGTAGTGGCCTTAGCAGATTCTGGTTCTTGTGAGATCAGAGATTCCTGATCTCCTTCCTTAGCTGCTGCTTCCTCATCATCTGAAACTGGCCTTTTTGCCCTATGTTTCTTGTATCTCTTTGAAGATATGGATTCCTTGGGAGTTTCATCAATAGTCATTCTTCTAAGCCTTTTGAGAAGCTTAGATCCCCCAATTCCAGAATCCTTCTGAGAAGTCACTTTCTCAGCTTCTTTTACAACAGGTTCTGATGTAGGAACCTGTTCCTCACTATCAGACTCATCTCTCAAAGCAATCCTCCTTCTCTTCTGAGGTGTTTGAGAAACATTCTTTGTCCTCTTTGGCTTGGAGGATGAGGGCTTCACAGTAGGTCCTGAGGATGAAGGTTGGGATGTCTGTGAAGTTGAGAGATATGACTTGAGATATGTCCTGAGTGTAGGTTGAGTAGTGAGTAGTATGTTCTGATCAGTGTTGTGGTGTTTGGGAGGTGGTTGGTTGGACAGCAGGATAAATAGATCTATAGGTATCAGGATCAGCATTTACCAAGATCTGTTTTACAAATTGAGGAATCTGTAAAGGTCTAACCACCTTTTTCTTAACATCAGCATTTACCAAATCAGTAAAGGCTCGTTGTGCAATTTTGAAAGATGGGGTGAAGTCAGTGGTAGGTTGGGGGTCATCAGCACAATAATGGTTATAAATAAGCTGACAAAATCTAGCAAAGTAGACAACATTCCTATCTTCTGTCATCCTATCCCCAATAAAACCTATCACAACATTTGCAAAATCAAAATGAGTTTGGTTAATGATAGCATACCCGATGTGCTGACTCATGATAAGGACAGCATCAAAGTTTGAACACTTATTCCCAAAAGCTTTAGTGATACAGTCAAAGAAGAAGCTCCACTCCTTTCTGAGATGAGCCCGTTTTAACTGCCCAAGCTTTGCCAAACTCTGCTCATACCCCAAACTAGCCATAAACTCTTTAAGAGCTGATTCCTCCAGGATTGAATAAGTACATCCTTCTGGTAGATGTAGGGCCTTGCGAATTGTACCAGGAGTTACCCCATATGTAGAATCACCCACTTCGAAAATAATACTAGGAGTACCATTTTGATCACCATTATCAAAGTTTCCAGTCCTCCAAAATGTCAGAACTTGTTGGCTTGAAAAGGTTGAAGGCTGGGTCAATGCATACCCGATTTCACTGTGTGCAAGAAGATCTTGCACAAAATGCAACTCAGACGGAGCTTCAGCATTATCAAGAATTGCAGCATAGTTATTTGGAATAAATTTAGCCCCATCAATGATCAAATCCTTAGGTACCATGAAAATACTCGAGATTTAAGAGTACCTGTTAGGTGTTTGATAAAATGTCTGTATGAAAAACCAACGTCAGGAGTAGAAAGAGAGTAAAAGCAAATAGAGAGATAAAGTATAAAAGTGAATAAAAGATTAAAAAAAATCCTCTCTCCGTCTTACTTATGCTTTGAAAAAAAATGTTACCGTTGGACACCTGTCAGACATGCAGTAATAACGGATAGTTAATGGGCACGGGAAAACAGTAATCATTACTTACCCACTTGCAGTTTTTCAAGGAAAAACCGTTTCACTTACCCAGTAATTCCATTAATCAAGGTAAATCAGTTTTAATTCAAAATTGAAACTGTTCCCACTTATTCAATTATTTTTCACTGCAACACCAATTTTCTGGAAAAAAAAATTGAGTGAGAATGACCAAAATAAATCAAGGGTTCAAGTACTGATAACGTAAAATCAGAACTTAATTTACATTTAAATTGTAATGGTCATCAGAACATGAATATTTATCAGGATTTATCAATGCAGTTCAGAACATCTCAGAGACAAGAACTTGCAAAAAAAAGAAATTTCATTAATATATTAAGAGAATACATTCATGAAATTTAAATTACATCAGAACTTTTACAAGATTGTCCTAAGCTGCTAAACCTAACATCAACAGCCTTAGTCCTAGCTCAAGAAGCAGGGCAAGGCTGACGATGAAGAAAAATAGGAAGAAGAAAATAAATCATTTCTTCTTCCTACTCTCGAAAAACAGAACAGCGAGTCGTATGATTCGCTCTTGCTGGCGGAGAGCTTCCAGCCTTTCCTCCTCCAATCGCTCCAGATGGCGATGGTAATCCATGTAGAAGAACAAGAGGTGGGTGAGTACCTCCTGGGGAACTGAGTCCCATATCTCATTAGGAATGACAGTGACGTGCCATTCCTGCTGTCAGGCTTTACAGCTCAGCTCCATGTTAAATGTTTCATAGTTCAAAAACATATTGTAATTGACCATGGTATTTTTAATATAAAGAGTATGAAGGTGAGTTTGTGATAAAAGATTTGATGTGAAGGCTGATGTGAGGTGGTTGTTTATATAGGCAAAAGAATGCCAGGAGACGCAAAGAAATTTAATGCTGACAGGTAGAATTAATTCTACCTCGTCTCCCCGGACTTGGAAAAAGAAAAACAGTTATTGGAAAGGTAAAACATGGTTTAATGCGCACAAGAAACAAGTAAAAATGACTGTGCATGTATGAGTACCACTATCCCTAAATATAGTGACTGTTAATCTCCCACTTCAACATATTCTGGTTTAAACTGAGACTGTTTTTAGATTTTATCTACAAATAAGTCAAGTAAAGGATCAGATTTTAATATCAGAACTTAGACTTATATCAGAACTTAACAGTTATCAGAACATAAATTCTTAACTCGAAAAATGAATGCCTATCTTAGTAAGTCTTCACACAAATTCTGATATAGATTCTTCAGAACTTAATCATCAGAACGTGCAATCAGAACTTGTCCTCAGAATTTGTGCAATGTGACACAATAACTGTTCATCTAAAACAACATAGATCACCACAGTAATTTTCATCATTCATATGGAGTATTTAGTGTGTGCATTAAGCTAAATATCAGACAAAGAGTAAAGTCTGATTCACTTCAGTACATCTTGGAAATAAGGCATAACTAAAACTTTACTAAAAACCTGTCATTATTCTGAAACCTACTATTGAATGAGTTCATGCTAGAGTCCACCTCAACTATTTTGTGCTAATTTTGTGCATATTTTTAGATTCCATTTTACAGTGGCTTCTCATTGTAAGTGAGTCACGACTGCTTATCAGAATTTATGCTATTATCAGAGTATTTCTCCAGTAATCATAGAGTGTGAAAAGTCACCAAGAAAATATTTTGCTTTTCTGATGCATATTTACTTAATACCAGCAATGCACTTGGGTCGTCCCTTCCATATTTGTACTCTAGATCTCAAAGGAGTACCTGATTTTTAATCCTTGATTCTTTTCTTTTTCTTTTGATAAGAGAGGTTTGTCAGCACTTAGTACATTCAACAGATTTACTAGCATCAGAACTTAACAGATGAGAAGCAATATTCTAGTTTGTGACTTAGTAATAAGATAGACAAAGTAAACTCAACTAGGCTCAATATCAGAAATTGCTTGTGTCAATGGATTTCCACATAAATAGTTACTTCTAACATGGGATCATTAGTATATTGAAGATTACTAGGTCAGCATCTAGCACAGGTATCCTCATAGGATCGAATAGTTACATAAACAGACATATCATTTTCAGAGTTTAGAAAGTTACATCAGACAACAGTCAGTACTTAAACAAATTTTCAATTAAGCACAGAATACACAAAGAGAGTAATTTCTGTAAATACTGATCATAAAGTCTGATGCATCAGAACAAAACTAAGCAGATTTAGAGAAATAACCTGAAACCATTCCAAGTTCATTTACCAATCTTATAAAAGTAGCTTCACACAGTGGTTTTGTGAAGATATCTGCTAGTTGTTGATCTGTTGGAACAAAGTGCAATTCCACTGTACCTCCATCCACATGTTCCCTTATGAAGTGGTACCTGATGCTGATGTGCTTTGTCATCGAGTGTTGAACTGGATTACCTGTCATAGCAATAGCAATTTGATTATCACAGTAAATAGGGATTTTAAAATATGTTAACCCATAATCCAGTAACTAATTCTTCATCCAAAGAATCTGTGTACAACAACTTCCTGCAGCAATATACTCTGCTTCTGCAGTTGATGTGGAAATTGACTTTTGTTTCTTGCTAAACCAAGAAACCAATCTGCCTCCAAGAAATTGGCAGCTTCCACTTGTGTTTTTCCTATCAATTTTGCAACCTGCAAAATCTGCATCTGAGTAACCTATTAGTTTAAAATCTGATTCTCTGGGATACCACAATCCCAGATCAGCTGTTCCTTTAAGATACTTGAAAATTCTTTTCACAGCTGTTAAGTGAGGTTCTCTTGGATCTGCTTGAAATCTTGCACAAAGACAGGTAGCATACATGATATCAGGTCTACTAGCAGTTAGATAGAGTAGAGAGCCAATCATACCTCTGTAATCAGTAATATCTACTGATTTACCAGTATCCTTGTCCAATTTTGTTGTAGTGATCATGGGAGTGGATGCACTTGAACAATCTTGCATTCCAAATTTCTTCAGCAAGTTTCTGGTGTACTTAGTTTGACAAATAAAAGTGTCTTCTTCATTCTGCTTGACTTGAAGGCCCAGAAAATAGCTAAGTTCCCCCATCATACTCATCTGATACCTTGAATGCATCAGTTTGGCAAACTTTTTGCAAAGTCTGTCATTTGTAGATCCAAAAATAATATCATCAACATAAATCTGGACCAGAAGTAAGTCATTTCCATGGTTTAGGTAGAACAGTATTTTGTCTATTGTTCCTCTGTTAAATCCACTTTCCAGAAGAAACTGAGCTAAAGTCTCATACCATGCTCTAGGAGCTTGCTTAAGTCCATAAAGTGCTTTATCTAGCCTGTAGACATAATCTGGATATTTGGAATCTACAAAGCCTAGAGGTTGTTCAACATATACTTCCTCCTCCAATTCTCCATTGAGAAAAGCACTTTTCACATCCATTTGAAAGACAGTAAACTTTTTGTGAGCAGCATAAACCAAAAATATCCTTATGGCTTCTAACCTAGCAACTGGTGCAAATGTTTCATCATAATCAATTCCCTCCTGTTGAGAATATCCTTTTGCAACCAACCTTGCCTTATTCCTTGTAATTATGCCATCACTGTCAGTTTTGTTTCTGAATACCCATTTTGTACCAACAACAGATCTATTCTTTGGTCTTGGTACTAGGGTCCAGACTTTGTTTCTTTCAAATTCATTTAACTCTTCCTGCATTGCTTGCACCCAATCAGCATCTTGAAGAGCTTCTTCCACTTTCTTTGGATCATTCTGAGAAAGAAAAGAATTATAAAGACATTCATTTGAAGTACATGTTCTAGTTCTGACACCTGCATCAGGATTTCTAATTATCAAATCAGGTGTATGTGATTTAGTCCACTTCCTTGCAGATGGAAGGTTTTCTCTAGAATTGGATGCTCCCCCATGATCCATGATGTCTTCATTTTCATTTTCCGATGCTCCCCCTGAAACTATGCTCTCTGAGTTGGATTCTTCAGAATTTAGATTTTCAGTATTATCAGAACTTGGCTTATCAGAACTTGATGAATCAGAACTTGAAGAGCCAGATGTATGTTCTGATGCTTCTTGTGATGTGGTAAGATCTTGAGTATGCTCCCCCTGCATAGGTGCATCTTCCTTTGGCGTAGTCACCACAGTTTCAATAACATCATAGTTTAATCCATCAGAGTTTGCAGTATCAGGACTTAGATTGTCAGGATTTTCAGTATCAGAATTTGAGTCTTCATTTTCAAATCTCAGCTGATCATGATCAATAAAATCTTCAAGTCCAGTAATTTTCTTGTCATCAAAAGAGACATTGATAGATTCCATGACCACTCTTGTTCTCAAATTATAGACTCTGAAGGCTTTTGTAGAAAGTGGATATCCAACAAAGATTCCTTCATCAGCTTTTAGATCAAATTTGGATAGCTGTTCAGGATGAGTCTTGAGAACAAAACACTTGCATCCAAATACATGAAAATACTTCAGATTTGGCTTCTTTTTCTTCACCATCTCATATGGTGTCTTTCCTTTCTTGTTAATGAGTGTTGCATTTTGAGTAAAACAAGCAGTTTGCGCAGCTTCAGCCCAGAAATAGGTTGGAAGCTTTGCTTCTTCAAGCATTGTACGTGCAGCTTCAATGAGAGTTCTATTCTTTCTTTCAACAACTCCATTTTGCTGTGGAGTTCCAGGAGCAGAGAATTCCTGCTTGATTCCCTGGTTTTTGCAGAACTCTTCCATTATCAGATTCTTGAACTCAGTTCCATTATCACTCCTTATTGTCTTCACAGAATCTTTGACCAATTTATCCAGTTGTTTGACATGATCAATCAAGATAGATGAAGTTTCACTTTTTGTGTGCAAGAAATACACCCATGTGTATCTGGTGAACTCATCCACTATGACCATAGCATATTTCTTCTTTGCAATAGACATGACATTTACTGGACCAAATAGATCAACATGTAGTAGGTGATAAGGCTCAAGAATTGATGATTCAGTCTTGCTCTTGAATGAGAATTTTCTTTGTTTAGTCTTCTGACAAGAATCACAAAGGCCATCAGGAGCAAATACTGACTTTGGTAGTCCTCTTACAAGATCTTTCTTGACTAATTCATTTATATTGTTGAAATTTAAATGAGAGAGTTTCTTGTGCCAATTCCAGCTTTCTTCAATTGATGCTCTACTCATCAGACAGATTGCAGAACCATCAGTACTTGTTGAAATCTTAGCTTCATAAATGTTACCATGCCTGTATCCTTTCAGAATAACTTTGCCTTTAGATTTACTCACAATTTCACAGTGTTCTTCAAAGAAATCAATATGATAACCTCTGTCACAGATTTGACTTATACTCAACAGATTGTGTTTAAGTCCTGAGACCAGAGCTACTTCTTTAATGATGACATTCCCAAGATTGATATTGCCATATCCCAAAGTTTTTCCAACATTGCCATCTTCATAAGAAACACTTGGGCCAGCTTTCTCCACAAAGTCTGATAGCAGGGCTTTATTTCCAGTCATATGTCCTGAACATCCACTGTCCAGAACCAGGATGTTTTTCCTGTTGCCCTGCAATCACAAAGACCACTAATGATTAGTTTTAAGGACCCAGACTTGCTTGGATCCTTTGGCCTTATCAAGTTTGTTAACATTTGCAGCGGATTTAGCATCAGAGTTTATGTTAACAGTTTTCTTATCAGAATTTACACTATCAGACTTTGAATCAGAATTTACACTAGAAGGAACAATGGAAACTTTCTTTAAAGAAGGTTTTATTTGATAATAATCATAGTACAAACTATGATATTCCTTACAAGTATAAATGGAATGCCATAAACTACCACAATGAAAACAAGGATTTTGTGGCTTATATCTAACAATGTGACTCTTAACTCCTGACTTTGACGGTAAGGAGTTTATATTCTTATTCTTCCTGCAAAAAGAAGCCAGATGGTTAGAACTTCCACAGTTATGACACGTTTTCCTAGGAGCTTTAGGAACAGGTTTATAATCATTACTTTTATTCACACCTTCTTTTCCATTCCTATTTTTCCTAGGTGATTTTACCTTGTTTGCATTCTTAACATCTTTCAGCTTATGCTTAAGCTGCTTCTTTGTCATTAAACCTATGTTTACTTCAGCTGTCTTTCCCTGTTTTAGTTTGTCAGAAGTTAATCCCTCTTTAACTTCTGATTTCTCATTATCAGACTTTACTGCTACAAACTTAACAGGTTTTAACTTTGGCTTTTGCTGAACAACAACAGGTTTAATTTCTACAGTTCCTTTATCACTCTTCTCCTCTCCATAACCTAAGCCCTCTTTCCAGTTTTCACTACTTAGCAAGTTTTGAGTTGTTCTGCCAGAGTTAGTCCAAGTCCTGATAATCTCTCTTTCCTTTTCTAACTCAGTTTTTAGAGATTCATTCATTTTTAGCACTTCATCCCTAACATAAAAAGCATCATCTCTATCCTTCTGAGTTTGATGGAACATAACTAACTCTTTTTCTAAGAAATCATTTCTTTTCTTAAAAGCAAGATTTTCAGAAGTTAATCTTTCACATGTTAAAGTTTGATCTCTATAACTAACAACATGGTTTTAAGATATCTTCTTAACTCATTAATATCATCAGTATGAAAAGCATAAGTAGTCTGAGGTACCTTTGATTCAGCAGCTTCAGAACTGCTTTCAGCACTTGCTTTATCAGCATTTACCATCAAAGCATAATTCTCCTCACTTTCAGAGTCTGAGGTGTCTGTCCAGTTTTTCTTCTTTGTGACAAGAGCCTTGCCTTTGTCACCCTTCACTTTCTTGCAATCAGGAGATATGTGGCCTTTCTCACCACAGTTATAGCATTTTACATTGGTTTAATCTCCTCTGTCAGACTTTCCTCCTCTGCCCTCAGATCTTCTGAAATTCTTCTTATCAGAACCTGTGCCTTTCTTGGAAAACTTCTTTCCCTTCCTGAACTTCCTGTATGCAATCTTTGTGATCCCTTTCACCATAAGAGCACACAGTTTCATCATCTCCTCATCAGCATCAGTCTCAGGCAAGCTTTCAGAATCTGAGTCATCATCACTTTCAGAACTTGATGACTCAGTATCAGACTTTGTAAAAAGAGCTTTACCCTTGTCTTTCCTTGAGGTAGCTGCCTTGGGGGATTATTCTTCAGCCTTAAGAGCAACTGTCCTTGACTTTCCTCCTTTCCTCTTGCTTCTTTGTTCCATCTCAAGTTCATGAGTCTTGAGCATTCCATAAATTTCATCAAGAGTTGTTTCATCAAGATTGTAGTTGTCTCTTATTGTTGTTGCCTTCAAATCCCAGCATTCAGGAAGAGCCAACAGGAATTTAAGGTTTGAGTCTTCAAGATCATACTCCTTATTAACCAGTGATAAATCATTCAAGAGTTTGACAAATCTATCATATAAATCAGTCAATGACTCATTAGCCTTTGAGTCAAAGTGTTCATACTCTTGAGTGAGTATTGTCTTCCTGTTCTTTTTAATTGTATCAGTTCCCTGACACCTTGTTTCCAGAGCATCCCATATCTCCTTTGCAGTCTTGCAGTTAATTACCCTGTTTGACATTACATTATCAATGGCACTATGCAGTAAGTGTCGTACCTTAGCATCCTTAGCAATTGATGCGATATCTTTAGCAGTATAATCACTCTTCTCCTTTGGTACAGTCTTTGCTGCTTCACCTGCAACTGCAACAGCGAGCTTGGTTGGTTTGTGAGGTCCTTCCTTGATTCTATCAAGATATTCTGGATCTGTGGCTTTCAGAAACATGGTCATCCTCACCTTCCATATGGCATATTCAGATGGTCTCAGTATGGGAACTCTGATAGTCTCATACCGACTTTGAATTTGTGTCTTTGGAGGTTCTTCAATTTTGGTAGGCTTAGTTGGAGTTTCTGTGTCAGACATGATTGTGTTTGGATCTTAAACTGTTTGTGCGTTAAGAGATAGGCTCTGATACCACTTGTTAGGTCACACACACTGTAGAGGGGTTGAATACAGTGTAAAGTACAATCAAATCGAACTTTTAATAACTCAAGTAACAGAAAACAAACTTTATTGAAATAATAAACTCTGTTACAGTATGGAACTGTTACCTCTCAGTGATGAACAAATATCACGAGAGCTGCTAGGGTTACTATTAATAATCTTCTCGAATATGATAACACTTATAGTGTAAACCCTATGTCTGTGTTTATATACTACACAGTTACAAGATAATCGCTAATTGATATGGAATATAATTCTGCTTCCTAAAATATATCAATCAGATATCTTTTCTTCCAAGCATTCTATTCTTCATAGAACTACTTCTTCATGCATATCTCTTCTTATGTTTATCTCGATCTTCTTTCCTTTAATCAGCTGCTGTCCTTATCTGAACGTCCTTCAGTACTTAAGTTCTGATATCCATCTTCTGATGATTATCTCCTGATAATATAAGTGCTGATATCCTTAAGTCCTGACTTCCAGTAAGTACTGATTTATCATGTTTAAGTAAGATCTGAAAACTAAACATAAATCATATTAGCCATGACATTATCAAATATATCTAACAGGGTGAAGAACCAAGTAGAAGTAAATAACCTGAAACAGATCGCCGTGTGTTAGGACAAGCTTCCCAGTCGGAGTCTGAATAAGCCTGCAGTGTTAATTTATCTGTCCCTTGCAGTACGATACCTTGGCCGATGGTACTAGCAACATAATGCAACACATGTTGTAAAGCATCAAAATGATGCAGACGAGGAGAGTGCATGAATTGACTCAAAGTCTGGACTGAATAAGCTAGGTCCGGTCGTGTATTTGTTAAAAAATTGAGTTTTCCAACAAGAGTTCTATAAAATCCAGGGTCTGAATAGTAGTCCCCAGTGTCTGCGGATAGCTTTAAGTTCAAAGGCAATGGTGTAGCAACACTGTTAAAACTGGTGAGGCCTGAATCTCGAAGTAGTTCCTTAGAAAATTTGGCTTGAGTAAGAATAATACCACTGTTAGTATACCCCACTTCAAAACCTAAGAAAAAATGTAAATGGCCAAGATCCTTTATTCCAAAACATTTGTGAAAATGCTCTTTGAATGTAGTAATAGTGGATAAATCACTTCCAGTTATGATTATGTCATCGACATAAACTGCTGCTATAGTATTATCAGTACCAGTTTTTTTTTGAACAAGGAATAATCATTATTGGATTGAACATAATCCTGATATTTTAACTCATGAAGCAACTTCGCAAACCATTCTCTGCTAGCATGTTTTAGTCCATAAATCGATTTTTTGAGTCGACAAACCTTGTTATCTGGATTAGGAATACCATCAGGCATGGACATGTAAACCTCCTCGTGTAATTCCCCATGAAGAAACGCGTTATTCACATCCAGCTGGAAAATTTTCCATTTCTTGCTAGCAGCTAATGACAAATACTCCTGATTGTAGCCATTTTGAATTTTGATGACGGGAGAGAAAGTCTCCTGGTAATCCATACCGTATTTCTGGTTAAAACCCTTTGCAACGAGACGGGCTTTAAAACGCTCAATAGATCCATATGCCTTAAGCTTGGTTTTAAAAACCCATTTGCACCCAATTGATTTTTTTCCAGGTGGTAGACTAACAATATCCCATGTATTATTACTTTTCAGAGCTTGTAATTCTAATTGCATAGCCTGGACCCAATTAGGATCCATAGATGCTTGTGCATAAGAATCAGGTTCTTTCAATGAAGAAGTCTGAACCAGTAAAGACCTGTGTGGAGAAGGTAAATACTCAAAAGAAACGAGATTACATACATAGTCCTTGAGATGAACAGGTTGAAAGGAAACTCTAGTGGATCTCCTTAAAGGCATAGATGACTGTGTTGAATGTGTAGTATAGTCTGATGTATCTGATGAATGTGCAGAAGTGTCAAATATAGTATTATTATGATGATGGTGTGATTCATTCGAAGAAGTCTGAATGAACACATCAGGAATATCAGTAACGTGAAAAGGATCATAATCCGTGTGTGTAGGAAGAAAGAACTGAGTTGGAGGTATGGTAGGTAACTGAGACATATGGAAAGGAAAATTACGTTCATGAAACTTTACATCACGAGAGACTATGATCTTATTTATAATCAGATTTAGAAGTTTATATCCTTTGGTGGAAGTTGGATATCCTAGAAAAACACATGGATGTGCTCTAGGTTCGATTTTAGGTCTATGTTGTCTGGGAGTAGAGGAAAAACAGAGACAACCAAAACATCTCACACGCGTATAATCAGGTTTTGTATTAAAAAGAATTTCATAAGGCGTGACATTATTCAAATGTTTAACTGGCATCCTGTTAATAAAAATGTAGCACATTGAACACAATGACCTCAGTATTTGGGAGGAAGGTTTGACTGAAAGAAAAGAGCACGAGCAGTCTCCATAAGGTGCTTGTGCTTATGTTCAACCACCCCATTTTGTTGGGGGGGTATCTGAGCAACTTGTTTGATGGAGTATTCCATAATGATGATACAAAGAAAGAATCTGACCTTGACAAAGCTCTAAAGCATTGTCAGTACGAATGATTTTAACAGTGGTTTTGAATTGATTACTAATAAATTGAAGAAAATGTTGAATAATAGACACTGAATGAGTTTTGTTTTTCATCAAATGTACCCAAGTAACTCGACTAAAATTGTCTACAATGGTGAGGAAATAACGATAATTATCATGTGTGCTAACACGATAGGGCCCCCAAACATCTATGTGTAAAAGTTCAAAAATCTTAGTGGTTTTTATTTTACTGGAAACAAAAGACAATCTATGTTGTCTTGCAACAGGACAAATAGCACAAATACAATCTGAAAGAGTTGAAATATCAACATTCTCTACAATAGTACTGAGCTTATGATAAGGAACATGTCCTAATCGAAGATGCAACAATTTGGCTTGATCTAGTTTAGAACTAACAGCAGTATTAACAATAGAACTAGACACACTGGATGATAATGCAGCAGATGAAGAAACTGTAGAATGAGGAAAAAGCTCTTCATCAGCAAAATAGAGACCTTAAAACAGATTACCAAGAAGTAGGGGCTGACTCATCGAATGCTCCTGAATGAAGCAAGAATTAGAATAAAAAAATACTGTACAATCAGTATCTTTAACAAGTCTATGCACAGAAATCAAGTTAAACTTGAAAGATGGAGCAAATAACACATTTTTGAGTTTCAAAGAATTGGCAAGATGAATGTGGCCTATGTGTGTGACTTTAACCTTGGTACCATCAGGAATGGTTATAAAACTATTATTAGAGTGAATTTCTTGAAAAGAATGGAAAAATTCTAGTGAAGAACACATGTGATCTGAAGCACCACTATCATTTATCCAACTATTAGTGTGAGTAGAGGATAAAAGACAATGAGTACCTGCTAACAATGCATTTCCAGAATAAGGAGAAGAATCTTGTTCAATATTTGTCTGAGTCAGCAAAGCCATAAGTTGATTATATTGATCAACTGAGATGTTAGGAGAAGCAGATGAGCTGCCAGTAACATTTCCAATGCCAGTGCCACTAGAATTATCCCTTGTGGCATTATCATCTAGATTATCAGTAGAATTTGCTGCAAGGTTTGCAAACCTTCTTGATTGTGATGGTTTAAAACCTGGTGGATAGCCATTTAGTTTGAAACACCTTTCTTTGCTGTGGCCTGGAATCTTACAGTGATCACAAAAGTAAGTCACTTTCCTTTGCCGAAAACTATAGTTAAAATTATTGGAATAGCCCCTGCCAATGACACCAGTACGCGTTCTATTTGTGAATCTCTGAGAATTAGGAATCCTGAAATTGCTTTGATTTCTTTCTGCAGCAAAAGCAACAGATTCATTTGGAATGAATGATTTAGAAATTTCCTTATGCCTTTGTTCTTGAAGCAACATCATGTAAACTTGAGCTAGACTAGGCAAATTATCCATCATCAGGATGTGGGACCTAACATTTGCATACTCATTAGACATTTTCATAAGAAAGATCATTAGACATTTGCTGGCTTAATTTATTATTTTTATTTATTATTTGAGTGCAAATAAATAGCAAAGACTTGGTCTTCACCGTAGATAAGTGTAAGTTAGGTTGAGTAAGTAGTGGAACCACCTTCTCCTATTTTTTAGCAGTGAAGCAGTTGTAAGAGAGTCTTGTATAACATATACAGGAACGTTAGAGAAGATATGCTTATAATATTATTTTGTAGTTCAGCTCTTGAGTTGACAGAGGTCAGAGGCTCCTCTATTAGCCTTGTCTAAATATAGCAAGTATTTATCCTAATTTCATAATAGGTTCCAGTAAGCAGAAAAATAAAAGTGTTCAGTATATACCAAATTGATATCAGAGCCTCGGAATAGAATCGCGTGTTGAGGGAATCGAAAATCAAATGAAGAGTATGGCCGATTTGTTGGGGAAACTAAGCAATCAGGTGGAACAAATTGCACTTACACAATCCAACAATAGAGATGGTGAAACTTCTGCCAATCATGGAATCCAGGGGTCTGGTGGTGGCAGCTTCCAGAGAACCAATTTCAATAGTTCTATTGTGCCGAAACAAGTAAAAACTGATTTTCCTCGCTTTGATGGCACCAGAGATTCAACATTTGATTCTCGATATAATTTTGAGAAGGTTCTGGATTTCTTTGGGCAGCTTACTAAATTGTGACGCAAAGGAACAGTACAAGAGTATCAAGTTGAATTTGAAAGGTTATTAGCCAAGGCAAGTTCTTTGCCACAGGATCGACAAGTGAGTTATTTTATTAGTGGTTTACGTGATGCAATACGTATAGATGTACAAGCCAACAGACCCTCCACTCTGTCTAATGCAATTAGCTTGGCTCGATTATATGAAGCTAGAGATTTTTCTTACCAACGGGGACTCCAACAAGTGCTAAGATCACATCTGACGCTCGTAATGCGACCACTAGTAAATTATCTACCCCACAAGTAAAGAAGTTAACTGTTGAAGAAATGAATGAAAGGAAAAGAAAGGGACTATGTTTTCGCTGTAATGATAAGTTTGTCCCGGGACATCGCTGTAAGAAGTTGTTCTTTTTCAAGTTTGCCAAGAAGATAGTGATGATGATGCTGAAATGGAGATTGAGGATGATATTGTTGGTAAAAATATAGAAATTTATTTGCATGCTATGGCTGGAATGCATTCGTCTGACACAATAAGAGTTATGGGCAGTTTGAGAAATAAAAAAATAATTGTGCTTGTTGACACAGGAAGCACACACAATTTTGTTTTCCAGAAGATGGCAACAAAAATAGGGCTGCAACCAACATCAAATGGAAGCTTAGAAGTAATGGTTGCCTCCGGTGAAAGATTGAGAAGCTCAGGCAAGTGTTCTAATACTGAGTTAATTCTACAAGGTACTCCGGTAATTGTAGATTTTTATGTACTCCCTCTTGAAGGTTATGATATTGTGTTGGGTACCCAGTGGTTGAGCACATTAGGTCCCATGGGATTTCTCTCAACTGCATATGACATTCAAGGTAAATGGAAAAGAAGTCACGTTAAGGGAATTATTGGCTCTAACAAATAAAATTGTTAACAGTCTTCAACTCTTGCGAGAAATCAAAAAAAATATGGGTGTGATGTTATTGTATTCTTTAAAGACATCATCATCAGTTCCATACA
Source organism: Apium graveolens (assembly GCF_009905375.1). NCBI lineage: Eukaryota > Viridiplantae > Streptophyta > Magnoliopsida > Apiales > Apiaceae > Apium > Apium graveolens. The sequence goes on from NC_133647.1 coordinate 135,237,535, forward strand.
ACTCTCATGTTTCTCTACAGATTACAGAGTTACTTCAAAAATATAGCAATGTTCTAAAATCCCCTACATGTCTTCCTCCTTGGCGTGAACAAGATCATCGAATTCCTTTACAACCTGGTAAGGGTCTTGTATTAGTTAAACCATATAGGTACCCGTACTTTCAGAAGGCAACAATTGAGAAACTGGTTGAGGAAATGCTTGTTACTAGTGTTATTCGGCCAAGTAACAGTCCGTATTCTTCACCGGTTATTTTGGTAAAGAAACATGATGGTTCCTGGAGAATGTGCGTTGATTATCGAGCCTTAAATAGCATTACAATAAAGGATAAATTCCCTATTTCTGTTATTGATGAACTTCTAGATGAGTTACACGGAAGCAAATTCTTTTCAAAGTTAGACCTTCGTTCCGGCTATCATCAAATTCGAGTCCATCCATCTGATATTGAGAAGACCGCATTTCGAACTCATCATGGACACTACAAATTTTTAGTCATGCCATTTGGTCTTACCAACGCTTCGTCATCACTTCAAGCTCTTATGAACGAGGTATTCAAGAAATATTTACGCAAGTTTGTTCTAGTTTTTTTCGATGACATATTAGTTTATAGTAAATCCTGTTCTGAACATATGCATCATCTAGAGCTCTTATTTTCTATCTTGAGAACAAATGAACTGTATGTCAGGCAAGAAAAATGTGAGTTTGGCAAATGCCAAGTTCATTATCTTGGTCATGTGATATCAAATTCAGGGGTATCTGTGGATCTTGAAAAAGTTGATGCTATGGTAAGCTGGCCAACACCTGCGTCCCTAAAGGCGTTACGTGGGTTCTTGTGGTTGACGGGTTATTATAGAAAGTTCATTCACAGTTATGGAAAAATAGTCGCGCCACTCACACAATTGCTTAAAAAAGATTCTTTTCTTTGGTCAAGTGCAGCAAAAACTTCATTTGTACAACTGAAAAAAGCTATGACAAATGCTCCTGTTTTAGCTTTACCTGACTTCTCCAAACAATTTATTATTGAATGTGATACAGGTGGTTCAGGTGTGAGAGATGTTCTCCTTCAAGAGCGTCCAATAGCCTTCTTTAGTCGAGCTTTACAAGGAAAAAATCTGTTGATATCCACGTATGAGAAGGAGATTCTGGATTTAGTATTAACAATTCAAAAATGGCGGCCATATTTACTAGGCAGATCTTTTGTAGTTAGGACAGATCATCGAAGCTTGCAATATTTTTGGAGTCAAAAGATTACAATACTATATCAACAGCGGTGGTTATATAAATTGTTGGGTTTTGATTTCGTGATCGAATACAAAAGGGGAAAAGAGAATACGGTTGCTGATGCTCTCTTGAGAAGAAATGAGGATGGAACAAGTGTGAATGCAGAAAGTGGAGAACTTGTAGCTATTAGTCAACTGATTCCTAATTTTGTAAAGGCCATTCAGAATGAAGTGATATCCAGTTCAGCTTTGCAGGAACAAGCTTAACGTATTATGGATGGGGAGGCGTTGGGACCGTGGAAATTCAACAACGACATTATTTTTTATAAAGAGAGAATTTACCTTTCTGAAAATTCTCCTTTAATTGATGTGATACTGTTAGGAATGTATGTGCATTAGTTTGATGATATGTTTAACAAAATCCTTAAGTAGAAATTTAGTGTCTGTAGCCTCAACGGATAAGACCACTTTGGCTATCCGTTGATGGTGTAGCTTTACTTAGAAATAAGTCTAGTGTTGTAGCATATTTCAGTCTCTGTATTTAAAATGTAATTCTTGGAAGTTGAGAGAAACTATGAGTCATGTTGACTACTAGATGATATGCAGATAGGAAGGCCAATTGTAAATACTTCATGCCTTGTAATTTTGTATAAGTGAAGTGGTATCAACGGATGACTTAAAGACCTTCAACGGATGAGAAGCTAAGCTTCAACGGATGTCTCTAAAGCTTCAACGGATAAAGTCATCAACGGATAACATCCTTCAACGGATGAGTGCATCAACGGATGAAAGCTTCAACGGATAACATCCTTCAACGGATGAGTGCATCAACGGATGAAAGCTTCAACGGATGTTCTGATGATTAGCCGTTGATAAGGGGTAGTTGTACCTACAAACAGAGGCACATGGGTTGATAGAGACAACTGAGATGTGGTAGCCGAATTTCAGGAACAACAGAAAAAGCAGCCGTTCTTCTCTAGTACAAAGATGCAATAGTCAACAAAGTACTGGAGTGAACAGGAAAAGAAGCAAGTGAAGATCTTATTTTATTACTGTATTTTATATTGTTCTTCACTTGTACACTTGGTAATATAAAAACCAAGTAGAAGCTAGTAATTAGAGGAGAGATTTTCCAGAGCTGTTTAGAAAAATATTGAGAGAAAATTCATCTAGTTTGTACTAGGATGCAGCTGTGATCAACATTGTTTAATCACAGATTTTCTAAAATACCATCTCTGGTGGAACAACAAATCCACCAGAAAAGTTTTTAAGGTCTGTTGTGTTCTTTACATTTGTGCTTGAATATATATCTGTCTGTATTAGCTTAAAGCAATTCACACACTTGTTCTTCTTGAACACACAACTTTCATAAACTGCTCAAAACTTGAAAAAGTTTTGAGATTTACATTCAACCCCCCTTCTGTAAATCTCATTGTTAGTCCACTAGGAATAACAATTGGTATCAGAGCAGGCTCTTGACATACAAAGAGTTTAAAGATCTTGGAATCTAACAAAGATGAGTAAGAAGGATATTGGAGTAAAGATCCCAGTTCTTGACAAAGACTGTTATCACCATTGGAAGGTGAAAATGCACCTTCATCTACTCTCCCAAGATGAAGGTTATGTAAACTGCATTGAGAATGGTCCTCACATTCCCCACAAAGTAGCAACAGTTGCTACAGCCACAGTTGCTGTTGGTCAATCCATTCCAAAACCTAGAGCAGAATGGACAATGGAAGACACAGAAGAAGTCCACAAGGATAAGAAGGCTATGAACATTTTGTTTAATGGTCTTAACATGGATATGTTTGATAATGTGATAAATTGCACAACTGCCAAAGAGGTTTGGGACACAGTTCAACTACTGTGTGAAGGTACAGAACAAGTGAAAGAAAACAAAATGCAGCTTCTCATTCAACAGTATGAATACTTTCATTTTGAAGAAAATGAATCTTTAAATGAAACATTCAATAGGTTCCAAAAGCTGTTGAATGGACTGAAGCTGTATGGAAGAGTGTACCAGGTGAAGGATTCAAATCTTAAATTTTTAAGATCCTTGCCAAAGGAATGGAAACCCATGACTGTCTCCTTAAGAAACTCTCAAGATTATAAGGACTTCACTCTTGAAAGATTGTATGGAATCTTGAAGACTTATGAACTAGAGCTGGAACAGGATGAGGTATTGGAGAAGGGGAGAAAGAAAGGAAGTTCAGTTGCATTGGTAGCTGAAGATGAGAGGAAATGCAGACAAGAAACTGCGAGATCTACATCAAACTCCAAAGATGGTATAAGAAATCAGGAATCAAGCAAGGGGAAAGAGCAAGTTGCTGAAAATGAAGACAACTCCAGCCAAGATGACTCAGATGGTATTGATGAGTATCTTGCATTTCTGTCCAGAAGATTTGCAAAGATGAAATTTAAGAAAAACACTAGAGCCACTAAACCTCACAAAAACACTGTGGACAAATCCAAGTTCAAGTGTTTCAATTGTGGTATAAGTGGACACTTTGCAGGTGAGTGCAGAAAGCCAACTTCTGAAAAGAAGAAATTTGAACAAGTAGATTACAAAAAGAAATATTTTGATCTACTCAAGCAAAAGGAGAGGGCTTTCATTACTCAAGAAAGGGACTGGGCAGCTAATGGAGATGAAGAGGATGAAGATGTGGAGTATGTCAACCTTGCTCTCATGGCTGATTCTGAAGAAAATGAAGTTAGTTCATCAAGCAATCAGGTAATCACTACTGACTTAACACAGCTTACTAAAGAAGAGTGCAATGATGCTTTTAATGACATGTCTACCGAATTGTATCATTTGCGTGTGTCTCTTAAATCTCTTGCTAAAGAAAATAGTAGGATTAGAGAGAACAATCTATTTTTAAGTAATAGAAATGCTTTGTTAGAAGATAAGATGATTGACCTAGAGAAAACAAAGTTGCATTGTATATCTGTTGAAAATGAACTAGCTGAATCTGTTAAGAAAGTAGAAATACTTTCCAATCAATTAGAGAAAGAGCAAGAGGTGATTAAAGCCTGGAAGACATCTAGGGATGTAAGTGCTCAAATTGCTAAGGTCCAAGGAATTGAATCATTCTGTGAAACTGCCTGGCATAAAAATAAAAAGAAACTGGAATTAATTGATGGGCTGTCAACGGATGTGGAATCAACGGATGATGAAAGTTATCCGTTGAAGGAAGAAAAGGAGCATCCGTTGAAGGTTCCTCAATCAAAACAGGCAGATGTTTCTAAAAGAGAGAATCTAAAGAAACTCAACAAAAAGTTTGGTTCAACTTCAAAGAACTTTGTCAAAGAAGAAGCAAGCACATCCAAAGATGTCAGTAAGGTGAATGTAGGGCACATGACCTTAGAACAGTTAAATAATAGGCTCAAGATGGTTGAGGATAAAAAGGAATCTAAAAGAAAATCCAACAGAAATGGGAAGGTAGGAGTTAATAAACACAACAATTACACACCTGATAGGTATGCTCCTAGAAAAAGCTGTGTGCATTGTAGTAGTGTTAATCATCTATCTGCTAGTTGTAAATCCATTAAGAAGACTCCCATAAATGTACCCTCTTCTATGCCTAATATGTCTGCATCACCTCTGCATGTTATGCCTGTTATGTCTCAACAAAATCCTTATGCACATTTTGTAAACATGCCATATTTTAACAATCCTTATCTTGCTGCATTTAGTATGCCTCAAATGCCATACAATATGCCCATATGGAATAACATGTTTGCACAATCAATGCCTAATAATTTTACAAATGTGCTAAATGATTCTGTGACTAACCCTACACCTCAACCAACTACATCTAAGACCAAGGTTGACTCAAACTTACCTAAGTCTAAAGATGCAGGAGGAATGAAGTCTAGGAGAAAGGCTAACAAGAATGGACCCAAGGAAACTTGGGTACCAAAATCAAATTGATTGATTTTATGGTGTGCAGGGAAATGGAAGAAATCTATGGTACTTGGACAGTGGTTGTTCAAGACACATGACAGGAGATTTCTCCCTGCTCACAGAGTTCAAGGAGAGAGCTGGCCCTAGCATAACCTTTGGAGATGACAGCAAAGGGTTTACTATGGGATATGGCTTGATTTCAACAAGGAATGTCATCATTAATGAAGTTGCATTAGTTGATGGTCTCAAGCACAATTTACTGAGCATCAGTCAACTATGTGATAGAGGGAATACAGTTTCCTTCAATTCTGAAGCCTGTGTTGTCACTAGTAAGAAAGACAACAAAGTGGTTCTAACTGGAGTGAGAAAAGGAAATGTGTACATAGCTGACTTCAACTCTACAGATGCAGAATCCATTACTTGTCTCTTCAGCAAAGCAAGCACAGTTGAAAGTTGGCTATGGCACAAGAAGCTATCTCACTTGAATTTCAAGACAATGAATGATCTAGTCAAAAAGGACTTAGTTAGAGGAATCCCTCTAGTTGAATTCTCAAGGGATGGTTTGTGTGATGCTTGTCAGAAAGGCAAACAAAGGAAAGCATCATTCAAAAAGAAGCTTGAAACAACAATTGATGAACCATTACAGCTGCTACATATGGATTTGTTTGGACCAGTCAATGTATTGTCTATTGCAAGAAAAAGATATTGCTTAGTGATTGTAGATGATTTCTCAAAGTTCTCATGGGTCTATTTTCTTGGATCAAAGGATGAAGCAAGTGAAATCATTATCAATCACATCAGGCAAGTCAACAATCATCCTGACTTGAAGGTTAGAAATATCAGGAGTGACAATGGAACTGAATTCAAGAATTTAACATTAAGGCTGTTCTGTGAAGAAAATGGAATCATGCATGAGTTCTCAGCTCCAAGAACACCTCAGCAAAATGGGGTTGTTGAAAGAAAGAACAGATCTTTAATTGAAGTTGCCAGAACAATGCTTGAAGAATCAAAGTTACCAACATATTTCTGGGCTGAAGCTGTTAATTGTGCCTGCTTCACTCAGAATATTTCTTTGATCAATCAAGCTAAAGGCATGACTCCTTATCAGTTGTTCAAGAGAAGAAAACCAACTCTAAACTTTCTTCATGTCTTTGGATGTAAATGCTTTATACTGAGGAATCAATCTGACCATAAAGGGAAGTTTGATGCAAAGGCTGATGAAGGGATATTTGTTGGTTACTCAGCTGGAAAATCTTATAGGGTCTACAATCTAAGAACCAACATTGTTATGGAATCTGTGCATGTTGTGTTTGATGATAAAAAGATTGATGGACTAACAGATGAGGGACATAATGAGAGACTCAAATTTGACAACATTGAGATATATTGTGATGATAGTGAAGAGGAGACTGATGGAGATGACACTTCAAAAGGGATTCAAAACATGCCCTTGGATAATGCACAAAATGCAGTATCCGTTGAAAGACATAGTGCATCATCCGTTGAAGTACAAAATGAAGCATCCGTTGATCATAGTTCATCAACGGATAATCGATTTACATCATCAGTTGATAGAACTCCAAGTTCCCTGCAAAGGACCAACAACTCAGGGGGAGTTTCAACTAGTCAACACTCTGTCTCACATCATGACAATACTGAGGCCACCTCATCTAGAGCACATCTTCCACCACAAAGGAAATGGACCAAGAATCATCCCTTTGAACTGATCATTGGTGATGCATCATCTAAAGTGCAAACAAGAAAAGCCACTCAAGATGAATGTCTGTATAGTAGTTTTCTGTCTCAGGAGGAACCTAAGAAAGTGGAAGAAGCTCTATTGGATCCAGATTGGATATTAGCTATGCAGGAAGAGCTGAACCAATTTGAGAGAAACCAAGTATGGAAGCTGGTACCCAAACCAAAGAACAAGAGTCCTATTGACACAAAGTGGGTATTCAGAAACAAGATGGATGAAAATGGCATTATCATAAGGAATAAAGCCAGACTGGTTGCTAAAGGCTATTCTCAGCAAGAGGGAATAGATTTTGATGAAACATATGCTCCTGTTGCAAGACTTGAAGCCATCAGAATATTTCTAGCCCATGCAGCCCATGCCAATTTCAAAGTCTATCAAATGGATGTCAAGAGTGCATTTCTAAATGGGAAATTAGAGGAAGAAGTCTATGTAAGTCAACCTCCAGGATTTGAAGATCCAAATTTTCCAGACTATGTGTATTATCTGTTGAAAGCACTCTATGGACTGAAGCAAGCACCTAGAGCCTGGTATGAAACCTTATCAAAATTTCTTTTGGAGAATCACTTCACTAGAGGTACTGTTGATAAAACTCTCTTCTTTAGGGATGTTAATGGCTCTAGTATACTTGTTCAAATTTATGTAGATGACATAATATTTGGCTCTATAGATGATAAACTTTGCAAAAAGTTTGCTAAGCTAATGCAAAGTAATTATGAAATGAGCCTAATGGGAGAACTAACCTATTTTCTTGGTTTACAAGTTAAACAAGTTAGTGATGGGATTTTCATTAGTCAAACTAAATATATTTATGATCTTTTAAAGAAGTTTGACTTAATGGAATGTTCATCTGCAAAAACTCCCATGGCCACTGCCACCAAACTTGAATTAAATAAGACTGAAAGGTCTGTGGATATTACAAGTTATAGAGGCATGGTTGGTTCACTTTTATATTTAACTGCTAGCAGACCAGATATAATGTTTGCTACATGTCTATGTGCTAGATTCCAAGCTGATCCTAGGGAGTCTCACTTAATTGCTATCAAAAGGATTTTCAGATATCTCAAGGGTACACCAAATTTAGGTATTTGGTATTGTTAGGAATATATGTGCATTAGTTTGATGATATGTTTAACAAAACACTTAAGTAGAAATTTAGTGTCTGTAGCCTCAACGGATAAGACCACTTTGGCTATCCGTTGATGGTGTAGCTTTACTTAGAAATAAGTCTAGTATTGTAGCATATTTCAGTCTCTGTATTTAAAATTGTAATTCTTAGAAGTTGAGAGAAACTATGAGTCATGTTGACTACTAGATGATATGCAGATAGGAAGGCCAATTGTAAATATTTCATGCCTTGTAATTTTGTATAAATGAAGTGGTATCAACGGATGACTTAAAAGACCTTCAACGGATGAGAAGCTAAGCTTCAACGGATGTCTCTAAAGCTTCAACGGATAACATCCTTCAACGGATGAGAGCATCAACGGATGAAAGCTTCAACGGATAACATCCTTCAACGGATGAAGTCATCAACGGATGAAAGCTTCAACGGATGTTCTGCTAATCAGCCGTTGATAAGTGGTAGTTGTACCTACAAGCAGAGGCACGTGGGTTGACAGAGAAAACTGAGATGTGGTAGCCGAATTTCAGGATCAACAGAAAAAGCAGCCGTTCTTCTTTTGTACAAAGTTGCAATAGTCAACAAAGTACTTGAGTGAACAGGAAAAGAAGCAAGTGAAGAACTTATTTTACTATTGTAATTTTATATTGTTTTTCACTTGTACACTTGGTAATATATATGAACCAAGAAGAAGCTAGTAATTAGATAGAATTTTTCCAGAGCTGTTAAGAAATATCTTGAGAGAAAATTCATCTAGTTTGTACTAGGATGCAGCTGTGATCAACATTGTTGAACACAGATTTTCTAATATACCATCTCTGGTGGAACAACAAATCCACCAGAAAAGTTTTTAAGGTCTGTTGTGTTCTTTACATTTGTGCTTGAATATATATCTGTCTGTATTAGCTTAAAGCAATTCACACACTTGTTCTTCTTGAACACACAACTTTATAAACTGCTCAAAACTTGAAAAAGTTTTGAGATTTACATTCAACCCCCCCTTCTGTAAATCTCATTGTTAGTCTTCTAGGAATAACAATTGGTATCAGAGCAGGCTCTTGACACACAAAGAGTTTAAAGATCTTGGAATCTAACAAAGATGAGTAAGAAGGATATTGGAGTAAAGATCCCAGTTCTTGACAAAGACAGTTATCACCACTGGAAGGTGAAAATGCACCTTCATCTACTCTCCCAAGATGAAGGTTATGTAAACTGCATTGAGAATGGTCCTCACATTCCCCACAAAGTAGCCACAGTTGCTACGGCCACAATTGCTGTTGGTCAATCCATTCCAAAACCCAGAGCAGAATGGACAATGGAAGACACAGAAGAAGTCCACAAGGATAAGAAGGCTATGAACATTTTGTTTAATGGTCTTGACAAGGATATGTTTGATAATGTGATAAATTGTTCAACTGCCAAAGAGGTTTGGGACACAGTTCAGCTGCTGTGTGAAGGTACAGAACAAGTAAGAGAGGAACAAAATGCAGCTTCTCATTCAACAGTATGAGCACTTTCATTTTGAAGAAAATGAATCTTTAAATGACACATTCAATAGATTCCAAAAACTGTTGAATGGACTGAAGCTGTATGGTAGAGTGTACCAGGTGAAGGATTCAAATCTTAAATTTTTGAGATCCTTACCAAAGGAATGGAAACCCATGACTGTTTCCTTAAGAAACTCTCAAGATTATAAGGACTTTACTCTTGAAAGATTATATGGAATCTTGAAGACTTATGAACTAGAGTTGGAACAGGATGAGGTATTGGAGAGGGGGAGAAAGAAAGGAGGTTCAGTTGCATTGGTAGCTGAAATGAGAAAGAATGCAGAAAAGAAACTGTGAGATCTACATCAAGCTCCAAAGATGGTGTAAGAAATCCAGAATCAGACAAGGGTAAGGGCAGTTGC